>NC_081571.1:5189740-5239612 GCF_022355385.1 Mustela nigripes
GATCCCAGCGTCCTGGGATCGAGTCCCACATCGGGCTCTCTGCTCAGCAGGGAGCCTGCTTCTCCCTCTGACTCTGCCTGCCACTCTGTCTGCCTGTGCTCGCTCTCTCTCTCTCTCTCTCTCTGACAAATAAATAAATAAAATCTTTAAAAAAAAAAAAAAAAAAAGAAAAGAAAACACACATAAACTTCAATTACTTTCCTGGAGGCTGCTATTGCTGCTCTGCATAGTAGGGACAAAGGCAAGGAAAGACCACTTAGGCCATAAATCTTCCCAGAGTCTAAATAACAACAGGACCAAAGTGAGTAACCTAGGCGACTCACCCAGAGAGGTTGTCCGCAAAGACAAGAAGCCTTTTGCATTCTGCAGCGTGTCCTTGCCGTCACACACCAATTTCTTGACAATCATTAACTAGGAAATTAAACAGTGGAAAGCAGAAGCCTGACTTTTACAAAGGAGGAACAGAGAGAATCCCAGGAGTTTGTGGGGAGGGAGGAAAAGACGGAGGCTGCCGTTCCCGACTGCCTTAGTGCCAGCTACAGATCACAGCAGGGTTGGATCTGATCGGTTTCTCACTAAAGACAGCTGAAATAAACAAATCAACAGAACAAGGGGCCATTTGGTGATTGTTTCTAGATGCTCTGTTAGAGGAGGGAATAAGTAAGCTGTTTGAAGAGAACTTCAGCATTTGATCCATACTCGTCATGCTAACGGGAATTCTGTCTAAACACCCTGGTTTTTCCCAGCAGGACATTTTCTCAGGGCATTCTTCTGGGGACACAGAGAGGTAGTTCATCTGTCTCGCAAGCCTGTCCAGCTGTCTTGGGCTTCTGAGGTCGCCTTCCCCAGCTCTGACCAGTTGGTGGTGGTTCAACTCTCAGGATAACTGTTTATGGGGAAGACGGGAGATAAGACCCCGCACAGCGACAGGTTCAGATTCTTGGCTGAATGAGAAGGCACAGGCTGGGAAAACCTTGCAAAGGGGTTCTGTTTTTCTGAGTGACTCATCGGCTGCTTTTGAAGGACATTTTTCTAGTGCCAGCTGCTCACACGAAGCAAAGGCTATCATGACGTTCATGGCCGTTGGAGCAAAAGGAGTCTTTAGAAGAGGTTCTAATAAATGCGCCACCAAGGTGATTTCCTAGATGTCTGGGTCCATGAGAAAATGTCTAGCAGTTGCTTTGAGAAAAAAACTGAGTATTTGCACAGGCAAGTTTGGTCAATATTTTTCTCAATATCAACTTCAAAGATTTTCTTTTGGATTTGAGTAGAATTTTCTTCTTTTAAAATAGTTCTGTGTTTATTTCTCTCAGGGATTTGATAAGAGCTTGAAAATGATCACAAAAAAAGAGAACCTTACCCAATACCCTTAATGTTTCAGTTCAACCCCCTAAACATCTTTCTTGGCCCTACCACACACTGGTCATGTGACTTAACCTCTCTCCCCAAGGCTCCATGGTTCTCTCTGTAAAATGGGGATATAGGTTGGTATCTCCGTGAAGGAGCTGTGAGAATTAGATGAGAGTCCTTGTAATGTTCTTAATGTGGGACTGAGTCCCAAATAAAAGTTTTCTGTAATGTTGCTGTATTGTCAGTTACCAAGAGGTCATTATGTGCTGGGCACTAGACCAGAGGCTAGAGATGGGTAAAACCATAGTGTGGCCCCTCCTCTCAAGAAACAGGCAAACACAGTGCTTGTCAAGATATGTTCCCCAAGGCAGTTGCACCAGCATCAAAACCGACTTGTTGAAAATGCAAATGACCAGTCCCCACCCCCTGATTTCAAACCCGTGGGGGCCGGGCCCAGCCATCTGCCATTTATAAGCCCAGAGGTGCCCACTGAAGGCTGCGAGCCATGACAGAATGAATGGGACACATCTGACGTGTATTTGGTAATGATTCTTCGCTCAGGGAATTTATAATTTCCTGTGACCAGTGCCATGATCACTACTAGGAGAGGTACTGGATCAACCCAGCTCACATTTAAAATTAAGTTTGTTGCTCAGCGGTATTTTCCTAATGAGGAAAATACTGAAGTGTCTTTTTAAAAATGTACTTATTGATGTTTACCATATCAAAAGTGCATGCCACGAGGACCTTCATGATTGTTTCCTTTTCCATTGGTCCTACATGGTCTCTCTTCCCTCCTGAGACAATGTCCCTAGAAATTTCTCAGTCAGGCTCCAGGACCCAACCTGGGCTGGGTTCAAAGCAAACTAAGAAACATTTATCTAATCTGGGGCGGCTTACCCAAAAACAAAAAGCAAAAATGGGAGAAATCAGGTGAATCTAAAACATAAAAATGCGACGGACACAGCAGTGTTCTTGAAGCAATGTGGCTGTCAGCCCACAGCCTGATACACCAGAAGAGCGGCACTGGAGGGAGGCCCCAGGCCCCCATGTGTGCTGTTCCTTCTTTTCTGCTCACTAAATGGTCTCCTGAGGTAAAAGCACTATATTCCTGGGTTGCAGTAAAGCACTGACTTGCTACATAAACACACACACACACACACACACACACACACACACACACCTCAAATTAACTTCCATATCATCAAGTATTAGTTTCTAGTCTGTTCCAACACTGAGGGAGCAATGGGGAAAATTCACTATCAGATTCGACAGACCACCAGAAAAAGGAACAACAATCATCCTTTTGTAGACTTTCAAGGAACAGACTAGCAGTTCAAAAGCTATTCCATAAGCTAGTCCAAAAGCTATTTCTGGAAACCATGCTAGTCTTGTAGCACGTCTGAATCAGAAAACCTAACCAAAGTCTACATTTACTGCATATCAACTGTGCACTTCTCAAGTGAGCCCCGTGAGAAGTTAAGTTATTCTTCCACATTCAGACACATAGAAGACGTTTTCACGACTCAAGCCATCTGCATGAAAGATCAAACCCATAACCATAGAGAATGCTTTGCAAACTTACAACGCATCCTCCATCCTTGAGCTGGTTTTATATAACTTGCTTTATTTTCTTATTTTATTTAAAAAGATAACAGGGTTCCTTTACGAAAGTAACTTATTAAACATTCATTTAAAAAAAGAGTTGACGTCACCATTAACAATGGTTTGAACCAAAATAACTTTTGCCTAAATTATTCAATAACTGAGGTAAAAATGTTTGGGTATATGCACAAATTGGCTTACAAAACTAAAACTTAAAATGGACATTGTCCAGATGACCTCTGCAGGAGCATTCTGGGAACATATTAGAGAAGAGAACCAGGAAGGACCTCAGAGACAGCATCTGTCCTGTTTCCTGGGAGATGCCATCCCCAGGCACCCAGGCCTCCAGGAAGTCAGACTTCGTTGTCTGTATGTCATCACATTTAGTAGCTCACCCAGTTAAGTGAGAGCTGTCAGAATGAACTAGCTATAAAACAGCAGAATTCTAGAAAGCATTCAAGGATATCTGGACCATAAAGAGGAGACCTTAGCCCCAGAGCAGCAGAAATAGCATAAGAAAGTAAATGCATGGGTCAGGACTGGCAGGAAGAGCAGCCAAGATCAGATACTACAACTAGACACTGAAGACCTAGCAGAGAGAGTCTGGGGCCCCACCCCAAGGAGACAAGGAACTGGGAGAGACTGCAGATCCCAAGTGAGAAAGCAGAGTGTAGGACTGAAACTTACAATAAAGCAGCAGTGATGAAACCGGTATTGTAACAACAGCACAGACAAGGGGCTAAAGAAGGACTCCAGAATCGACGCCTTTTTATGGGATAAATTCATCTATGGAGAGGTGATAGTGGAACATCCGGGTTCGAAACTGGTAGGAGAGCAAACCACACGTTAGATCTATAATGAGCTATTTGTGTTCAACTCATCAGAACGTTCAGTTCATTTATTCAACAAACATCGGCTGTCTTTCTTGGTGCCTGGTGCTATGCCAGGCATGGAGACTGCAAAGATGTCTAAGACACAGTGTGCTGACACTGACATACTGGTTGGAGATAAGACATGTGTATGGTTAATTATAACACAGCATGGTAGATGCTGCAGAGGTAAGAAGTGCTGTGGCAGTAACAAGAGCCAAGTAGCCAACTGATCTGGCAAGTTTTGGGCAGGTTTTCTTTGGGAGTAGAAGATGTTTTGGCCAAACCATATGGCTTTGTCTGTAGTGCCGGAAGAGAAGCCAACCTGTCTTCACTGGTGTCCTGCCATGAAGGTGGTCAGGGGTCTACAAGAAGGCACAGTAGAAAGGAACACAGAAAGGTAGAAATGCTGCTACTTTAAAGAGTGTCCTGCAGTCCAAGGAGAGAAGTGCAACCAACCATCTGCTTTGTTGCTGCTAAGTAATATAAAACTGAAGAACTATCACTTAACAAGTCTTCAAGGACAATTCCCTGAAGTAATTCAGAATGATCTAAAGAGGGGGAGCCTGGGTGGCTCAGTTGGTTAAGCCTCTGCCTTTGGCACAGGTCCTGATCTCAAGGTCCTGGGACTGAGCTCTGCGAGGGGCTCTCCACTGAGCTTCTCCCTACACCCACCCAAGTGCACACACTCTCTCTCTCAAATAAAAATAAATAAAAAATGATCTAGAAAATGGAAAAAGTGAGAATGTTCCTCCACTAATTGGATAAATCTTATAAAGTCTTAATAACAATTTCAAATAAGGACAGTACAAATGGTAAAATCATGAGTTATCGTTATCAGTTAATGATAGTTATTTTAAAAAGCTATCATTATTGTGATAGTGTTGTGTGGTGACAGATGGGACCTACACTTGTGGTAAGCAGAGCATCACACATAGGTTCACAGAATCACTAGGCTGTGCATGTGAAATTAACATAACATCACATGCCAACAATAGTTCAGTAAAAAAAAAAAAAAGAAAGAAAGAAAAAGATATGACCAAGTAGGAGTTGTAATAATAGCTTCATATTGGGAAAGTTATATGCAATTCACCTCATTAAGAGATGGTGGGGGGGAAGTATGGTTCATTAAATGCAGCAGAAATATGTGAACACTGATTTCTCCATAAAAACTGTTAGCGAACTAGGAACACAAGTAATGTTGGTGAATTTTATATAAGGCATCTATCAAAAACCTAGTGCAAATATTGTATTTAAAGATAAAATACTAGGAGTTTTCCCTTTTTTTTTTTTTTTTAAAGATTTCATTTATTTATTTGACAGACAGACATCACAAGTAGGCAGAGAGGCAGGCAGAGAGAGAGAAGAGGAAGCAGGCTCCCCGCTGAGCAGAGAGCCCAGCTTGGGGCTTGATCCCAGGACCCTGGCATCATGACCTGAGCGAAGGCAGAGGCTTTAACCCACTGAGCCACCCAGCTGCCCTGGAGTTTTCCCTTTAAAGAAAATAGCAAAAATACCTTATTGCTGCTTCTTTTCAAAATTATAAAAGTTATCTAGCCATTAGAATAAGAGGAAAAGAGGGGGAGAAAAAGACATAAAAACTGAAAAGAAAGAGACAGCTGTCATTACTCACTGATAACGATAGTCTAAATTAAAAAGACCAAAAAACAGTAAGATTTACAATGTTCCTGAATGGGAGGACTTAATATCACACAGAGGGCAATTTCCTCCCAAATAATCTAAAATTCAGTGCAACTTCAATCAAAAGGCCAAGAGGATATTCTGAGGAAGTTTGCAGACTCTTAAAATGGATGTAGAAAGTTAAGGACCAAAGACAACTTTGAAAAAGCATTGAGTATGGCTTGCCTTATTTGAAATGAAGACCTGTATTAAAGTTGTAGTAATAAAACAGTATGGTAATAGAAAGAGATGATTAGACCAACTGAATAAATGGAGAATCCAAAATGGACCCATGTTTATTTGATAAGTTAGGACATGGTCAGACAGCATTAGAATTTAGGAAAAATAATCATACCATAAATAAAAATAATTCTAGCCAAATGGACACATAACTAAATGTTCAAAACTGGAACTTGAATAAAACTTTTAGAAATGGAATATACATACAGGGAGGTTGAGGAAAAAGGATTTTGAATAAGACAAATAAAACACAAATGATAGAGGAAAAAATCGATACATTTGAAACAGCCCCATGTAAGGATGGATTCCAGGGGTCAAAATCCCTTCTAGAGAGATAAAAATAATGGGTACCTGAATTAAAATACTATCAATAAAAGTAGAAATGATGGAAGATATTATAATTTATTCTGTTAGAATTAGAAATTTTTTCCCTAGTCTCTTTTCTTATTCTTATTAATAAAGGAGTCAAGAATTACATTATAATCACAGATAATACAAATGTATCTGGTCTTTAGCAGAGGTCCAGAAGACTCGGTGTGCAGTTCTTACTCAGTTCTTCCCAACCTTAGCTGAAGATGGTTATTAACTGGAAAGATATGTCCTTCCTACGTGTAATTTTCTTTATGGGCTATAAAATTATCACTGTATTATCATACATTAAATATTTATTCCTTAAATAGCTTTTAAGCACCTCAACAGCAAGGATGTGTTTATTTCATTTCTGTGTTGCCAGGATCTATAGCACAATGTTTGGCACATGGTAGGAACTCAGTAAAGGCTTGATGAAAGAAAAATAGTAAATTTATCCCCAAACCCTGCTTCTCTCCCACCCTCTTTTTGGTTTTAGCAAACTTTAAGGCCAGATCAGGGGGTAACAAATCCTCAGGGTTAATGCATTTCAAGGGAAGCACTTAGTCCCTAAAAGTCCAGAAAGTTCCAAGAGTGTGGAGTTGATCCACAGCCTTATGTCAATCTTAAGTGAGTCGGGACCTAGTTCCATCAGTCCTGGCCCTAAGATGCAGTCCAATCCTCAGGTTCATTCTCACTTTTCCCTTATTCCTGTAGATGCCACTGGATAAAGGGGAATGAAGTCTGATCCTAGACCCATCTTCCTCCCTCCCTTTCCCTCTCTTTGACCAATTCTCTCAAGCCTGGAAGAACTGAGGGGGTCTGGGAGAGGCAGCCTTAGCCAGCAGGAGAACATGGCTGCATTGATTCTATATGTTCCAATTTTGATCCCCCCCACGTCCTCTGTGGGCCCCAGTACAGGAAAAGAAACTGAATGCCATTATTCTCCTATAGCTGGAATTAAGTAGTAACAACACAGTCAGGAAACAAAGTAAGGCAGTTTTGCTCATCCAAATTTGTGAGTTTAAAAGTATAATAACATCCACGGTTGGAAGAAAATTAGTACTCGGGTCGAATGAGAGTGAAATTTGATAGGAAGTTTCTGTAAAGTACTATGGCAATGTGTATCTAAAACCTTACAAATGTGCAACCCTTTGATGTAGTGATTTCACTTCTAGACACGTCTTCCCAGGAAATGGTCAGCGATGTTCACAGATGATACTAACACAGATACTCGCTGCAGATTAATTTACTATACTAAAATTTATAAGCAACCTAAATGCCCGGTATTGGGGTGCTGATTAAGTAAATTACAGTCTAGCCATATAATGGAATACTATGCATACATTTAAAAAGATAATAGTGATGTAGGAAATACTTCAAAACATATGGCTAAATGGGGGGAAGAGGCTCTGAAAGAGTGTGTATAGTGTAAGCCCTGGTTTTCAAGAACAGGTTTTTAACTCCAATTCAGTATGACTGACTCAGGACAAGTATATCATGTATATGTACTGAAGAGGGGACTCTCATCGGTGAGACAGAGATTTTAAACATTTCTAGAAGACAAAGCAAATGCAAGCGTATTGTTGCTTAAAATTGACTGAAGCAGGGGCGCCTGGGTGGCTCAGCCAGCTAAGCATCTGCCTTCGGCTTAGGGCATGTTCCCAGGGTTCTGGGATTGAGTTCTGCGTGGGACTCCCTGCTCAGCGGAAAGTCTGCTTCTCCCTCTCCCTCTGCTCCTCCGCCCTCCCCTGGTTGTGCTCTCTCTCTGTCTCAAATAAATAAATAAAATCTTACAAAAAAAAAAAAACACCCCAAAACAAACAATAAAACCCCCAAACACCTGAGTGGAGTAAACTGCAGCCCAGAATACCCATAGGGAGGGAGTGAGGGAGTAAGGAGTGGGAGCCAGTCTTTCTGGCAAAACCCCAGGGAAGCTCTGGGCAGGGGGCCAGTAGGCTTACAGAGTAAGAACAAGGAAAGGTGCTGAAAAGCAGGAACAAATTGGAAGTCTGCCTACAGAGCCACAGCACACGTCTCCCTTAGTCCTGTGTGTTGCTGGAAAGGAGCCAGCATTTACTCCCGGGCTCCAACAGGAGGGTTCTTCTAAAGAGAAATCAAATGAACCATGGAGGGAGACTTCCCTCTGTAAGGGTGAGTTTCTGCACAAACTCACCAGGAAGCAAGTCCCTAGATTCATCAAGTCCTGCCCCAAAGGCAGACTCCCCGTTGACAGTGTGCCTAACAGAGAGGCAGCACCTCACACCCCAGGCATCCAGAATGATTAACTGAGGTAACATATCAACAGGAGACATCTCACTGAGGGGTCAAATTCAACATTGAAGGAACAAGAAACTGAGGTTTCAGTCTAGGTACAAACAAAGGTGCAAAGGGAACCAATGGAAGGAATGAACATAGCAGTTGTTAAAAATGAGAGAACTAAATGCAAATGAACCTCTTTCATACCAAAAGATACCACCTGAACTGATATATTAATCTTTCGGTCAATGAACAACAGATGCATCCCGTTTAGAATTATAAGAGTTACCACTGAAAGGACTAACTCAGAAATGACTGTAAGAGTTTCCTCTTCCCTACTCAATGTTTTTTTTTTTTAACACCACATATGTATACAGCTTCAATAAAATTTTGAAAGTAAAGGAAAAAACGTGCATATAGAGATTATCACTGGGCTTTTCTTTTTTTTTTTTTTTTTAAAGATTTTATTTATTTATTTGACAGAGAGAGATCACAAGTAGGCAGAGAGGCAGGCAGAGAGAGAGAGAGAAAGAGGAGAAAGCAGGCTCCCTGCTGAGCAGAGAGCCCGATGCGGGACTCGATCCCAGGACCCTGAGATCATGACCTGAGCCGAAGGCAGCGGCTTAACCCACTGAGCCACCCAGGCGCCCTCACTGGGCTTTTCTATTTCTCATGTGGAATTCAGAGATACATTTATTTATTTATTTATTAAGATTTTATTTATTTATTTGACAGAGAGAGATCACAAGTAGGCAGAGAGGCAGGCAGAGAGAGAGTAGAGGAAGCAGGCTCCCTGCTGAGCAGAGAGCCCGATGCGGGACTCGATCCGAGGACCCTGAGATCATGACCTGAGCCGAAGGCAGCGGCTTAACCCACTGAGCCACCCAGACGCCCCAGAGATACATTTAATAAAAAAATGTTGGAGTCTGCATTGAAGGACCTTTGGTGAGAGGATGATTTTTCTCTATGAATTTCCAGAAACAGAGAACGGACATCACTTGTTTTTCGTTTTTTCCAAGAGACCCGGCTTACTTAAATCAAAAGCTAGTGCATTTACATTTGCTTTTATTCCTTACTAGGGCCTTAGGTTGGTTGGTTGGTTTTTTTCAGTTTGGCAAACCATGTTCCTGGCTTCTTGGAACTACACAGTGGCAGTTTTGATTACGAACGCTCCTCTCCCTGGGCCCAGCTGTCATTGTTGCTATGCACATAGGACATTTTTGCTGGTATTACTTAGGGAACTGGGACTGAACAGAGAGCCAGGGCCTTAGAACGTTTTGTTGTGAAAGAAACACTTCAAAGGAGCATCTGAGCACCCAGCCATTTTGTGATCTCCCATTTCAGTCTCTTCCTTTGCTTAATATATCTGCTTTAATTTCTAGTATTTCCTTCCTCTGATAGAGTTGTAAAAGCTTTATTTATTCCCTCCACTACTCTGGCAAGTGTAAAGTCCCTCCCTTTCCCTCTTTTTTCTCCCTTTATCTTCCCTTCATGTTTGTGCCTAATCTGAAGGTTCCCAGAAATATAGTTTTCAGAGAGGAAATGCAACTAAAATCCTATCAGCCAATTCTTCAAATGTTCAGAAAGGTCCACAGACATTAGCACATGGTTACCTTTTGAATTCACATTCCCACATTTGTTCAAATGCACCTGATCCGCTTTATCTGGAATCTGTAATGAACTTAGGAACAAGATTTTTCTTTTGTCGTCTCGTTCTGTACAAGATTACCTACTATCCCCATTTCTTTTAGCAGGTCCCTGGTTTTATACCTGCAGTGCGGAATCTCTGTAAAGTGGACATGGCCCTCACCTTGAACTTGTTTGTCAAGTTTGCTCCGGTGTAAGAGCCAACTAAACAGGCCCCGGCACCAGCGGAGTCCATGTTGGGAACGAACAATTATTGAATTGTTGGTTCTTAGACTCACTGAAACACAATGCAGTGGTTGTTCTGTGAATGTCACTAGCTGACTGACTGACTGCTAACTGATCCACCAACCGGGCTGGTCTCTGCGGCACAACAGCTCAAGCGAAGTGAGAGGAAGTACAGGGAACCAAAAAATCTGTCATGATTCCCACCAACTTCAATGGTTCACATTTTCATATACAAAGAAAAGTTGAGTGTAGAGAAAAAATAACTCCCGGGGTCCAGCAGATGGAAGATGAAAGATGGGAATGATTCCTATTCACTGGTATTAATCACAAACTGAGGGACTTAAGCAACAGAAACCTATTTTCTCACAGTTCTAGAGGTTAGAAGTTCAAGATCAAGGGGTCAGCAGGTTGGTTTCTTGTGAGGCCTCTCTCCTTGGGGTTAGATGGCTACATTCTCTTTATGCCTAAAGACTAGGTGCCTTCCTTCTGTGTGTGCCTGTGTCTTAATCCCTTTTTCTTAGAAGGACACTAGTCATATTGGATCAGGGCCCATCCTAATGACCTCACCTTAACTTAATGGCCTCTTTCTCCAAATACAGTCACATTCTGAGATACTGGGGATTTGGACTTCAACATATGAATTTGAGTGGGAGGGGAGACATGATCCAGCCTGTAACAGAGAGCTTTCATGTTTTACATTTCTATCCTTTCCATTTCTCTTCTCCTAAAACTTATTTTTAGCTCTGATTTCATATACCACCCATTGCTTTTGCCATTCGTCAACATCTATTTATTGAGTTTCCATAATTCTCCCTTACACTGTGCTTGGTGCTAGAGATCCCAGGGTGGTTCCTGCCACTGAGAAGAAGGTGACATGTAAAAAAACAAAACAAAACAAAACTGTTAACGAGCCAATAAATACCGCCATGGGGGTTTGAATGCCATTTTGTGGGAGCTCAGAAGACCAGTGTCCTCCAGCTGGGAGCAAGCAAGTTTGAGCAGAGAAGATGACAATATGGTAGCTCTTAAAATAATACATATGAATTCATTAGGAAGAGAAAATGGAGATAAAGTCATTCTAGAAGATGGGACTAGAAAATACAAAGTACAGAGCATGCAGAGAATGGCATAGTCTCTAGTTGTAAGCTGGGGGCCTGAGGACAGGGAGCAAACAGAAATGAAGCTGGAGAGGTCGGTTGGAGCCAGGGTAAGAAATTAGGACTTTAGGCAGAGAAAGCCAATCAACATTTTAACACATTAATTAACTAATAAATTAATAATAAAATACAGGTTTCAAAGTACTGTTTTTATGTTATCTAGCAAGAGGCTTAATTAGTTCTGCCCTGCCAGCGGGACTCTTAGCTCATCAATGATAGGACCTTTACCTAATACTTCATTTGCATTCCATATGTCCCTCTCATCATCACTATGAGGGACTAAATGAGTAAAAAAAAAAAAAAAGGAATCCTTTTCTTTCTCAGAAACTATCATCTCTGTGCCTAATATCTGATGAGGATCAAGGTACTTGCATATGTAGGCACATATAAAACACTTTCTCTTACATATATATTTGAGGGAAAGGTTTTTAAGAATGGGTAGATATATGCCTGCTTCAAGTATTTTCCTCAAAACCTATTTAAAAATTGGGTAGACTAAATCACTTCTTCATTTTATAGACCAGTGGAACAAAGATCTCTAAATTAACATGAAGTGAAATCAACTGGTCCTTTCTGTCAAACACCGAACACTCTTTTCCTGAAAAGGTTCCATTTGATCTTTATACTATTCAACAAAACAATTCACCCTGAGATGAACTTTCTCTACTGGAATTTTCTTGGCATTTACATATATGGTAGACATCCTTAAACTTGTTATCTGCTGTTCTCTAACAGTTTCATAAAAATAAATTCCTTTAAAAGATCATTAAAAGTGGAGCGCCTGGGTGGCTCAGTGGGTTAAGCTGCTGCCTTCGGCTCAGGTCATGATCTCAGGGTCCTGGGGTCGAGTCCCGCATCAGGCTCTCTGCTCAGCAGGGAGCCTGCTTCCCTCTCTCTCTCTCTGTCTGCCTCTCCATCTCCTTGTGATTTCTCTCTATCAAATAAATAAATAAAATCTTTAAAAAAAATAAAATAAATAAATAAATTCCTTTAAAAGATCATTAAAAGTGGAGCGCCTGGGTGGCTCAGGTGGTTAAGCATCTGCCTTTGGCTCGGGTGAGTTCTGGAGTCCTGCGATTGAGGCCTACATTGGGCTCCCTACTCAGCAGGGGTCTGCTTCTCTCTCTGCCCCTTCCCTCTCTCATTCTCTCTCTCTCTCTTAAATAAATAAAAGCTTTAAAAACAATCATTAAAAATACATTTGTACTTTTGTATCCCCCCATCAGCACAGGACCTGGTGTACAGAAAATAATAATGACAAACATGGTATATAGTGTCAGATACTTAATGTATAATTGACTCATTTATTTCTTATAATAATCCATGAAGTATGTGCCATTATTAACCTTATTTTAAAGATGTAAAACAGGCCCAAAGAGGTCAAGCAACTCACCCCAAGAGCCATGACATGTAATTGGCAAGTTGGACTGGCTGTAGAGTCTGATGTCTTGATTCTTGCTATGCTAGTTAAGAAGGTTTCATAAAGGGACACCTGGGTGGCTCATTCAGTTAAGTCTCTGCGTTCCGCTCAGGTCATGATCCCAGGGTCCTGGGATTGAGTCCCACATCAAGGTCCTCGCTCAGCGGGAAACCTGCTTCTCCCTCTTCCTCTCCTTCTGCCTGCCATTCCCCCTGCTTGTATTCTCTCTCTCTCTCTCTCTCTCTCTCTGTCAAATAAATAATAAACAGAATCTTTAAAAAAAAAAAGGTTTTCATAAGTATTAGCTTATTAATCCAGCCATCATCTGAGCCTCTGGGTTATTGCTAGGACAGATTCCCCACTGAATGCAGGCAGCTGCTGGATAAGAAGGCAGCAAAGAACTAGTCTCATCGGTCAGTGCCTGGCAATGCATTCCACCGCCCCGGGCCCCATAGCTCTGTCTCCCAGCACAGCTGTACAAGGTCAAAAGACCTGTGTGTGTGCGGCTCAGGGAGGCAAGGGAAGAGACAATGTCTTGCTTTCTTCTCCCTATGTGCCAGCAGATACATTCGCCAAAAGGCTTTTGTTTTTATAAACGTGGCTCAAGGAGAATATAAATTGAGAGGGGTGGTTATAATTTCCTAATTTTTTTCTAAAACAATGAAGGACAGATATAATTCATAATAATAGCTACCATTTATTGAACTCTACAACAGGTACTAGGCCAGGTGCTATCCTGCATGGTCTCATTTAATCTCCAGGGCAACCCTAAGCAGTAGGAACTCCTCTTCCACTTAGGAAAGTGAGGCTCAGAGGCCAAGACCAAGCAGCTGTACACAGCAGAACCTTCCTCTTCCTCCTCTACCTCCTCCTCTTCCTCACCTTCCCCTTACCCATTCCCCATTCCCCTTCTGTCTCCTCCTACGCCACCCTCCCAGTTTGGTCCCTGTTTATCTGTTATTTCTCTCTCCTTATAAGTTGAAGTATCAGTGACACATAGTAAAAAAAAATTTTTTTCCCCACTGTTAATTTTTTTCTGGAATAAAATGGCATTAGGCTTATGAAGTTTCTTTTAAATCTTTATTTCTTGGGGCACCTGGGTGGCTCAGTGGGTTAAGCCTCTGCCTTCAGCTCAGGTAATGATCTCAGGTCCTGGGATGGAGCCGCACATCGGGCTCTCTGCTCAGTGGGGGATCTGCTTCCCCCCCCCTCTCTCTGCCTGCCTCTCTGCCTACTTGTGATCTCTCTCTCTCTGTGTCTAATAAATAAATAAAATCTTTTTTAAAAAAAACACTTGATTTCTTAGGGATGTACAATAAAGTGTTTACAGTGAAATAATAAGATGTCAACCCTAAAATGCTCTAGCCAAAATAAACAAATAAATAAATAATCTAAAATGAGAGAACAGGGTGCCTGGGTGGCTCAGTCAGTTTAGTGTCTCACTCTTGATTTCAGCTCAGGTCATTATCTCAGGGTCCTGGGACTGAACCCTGCATCAGGTTCCATGCTCGGCAGGGAGTCTTTCTCTTCCTCTCCCCATCCCCCTGCACTCTCTCTCTAAAATAAATAAATACATCTTAAAAAAAAAAAATAAAATGAGGGCACCTGGGTGGCTCAGTGGGTTAAAGCCTCTGCCTACATCTCAGATCAAGGTCTCGGGGTCCTGGGATCAAGTCCCCCATCGGGCTCTCTGCTCAGTGGGGAGCCTGCTTCCCCCGCTCTCTGCCTGCCTCTCTGCTTATTTGTGATCTCTCTCTCTCTGTCAAATAAATAAATAAAATCTTAAAAATAAAATAAAAAAATTAAAAAATACAATGAGAATACAGATAAAAGAGAAACAAAACGGGACACATTTTTATAGTACAGCTGTGTGCCCAGATCTAGATGGGGACATTTCCAGCACCTGAAGGAGTCCAACTCTTTGTGTCAACATTTACTACCTGATGGAAATGCCATTAAAGTCTTGGTGAAAATTCATATCAAAGCAAGACCTTCTTGGGGTAAAGTTTCTTCTTGAGCATTAGAAATGTCTAATGCACAGCAAAGCTTCCTGTGGCTGAGATACCATGGAAATCAGAAAAGTCATTGACCCAACCAGGTCATATTTAATTTGGACTTCAGCAGCTAATTTAAATTTAAATTCAATTGGCCAAAAGTGATCTGCATGAAATCCTTCATTAGGAGCATAGATGGTGACTATCACATGGTCACTACTATTAGTGGTGTACTTTTTGTGCTGTAACTCCAGGGTAATGTTGTACTCAAAAACTTGTGATTTTTTTTAATGCTCAAAACTTCCTGTAAGTGATAAGTAGAATAACAGATATGCTTAAAACTGTATAGATGCCCTTTTTGGGGAAAACTGAAATTTAGATTCTATCTACTAGTTAATCAAATTTGATTCTATTCAATTTGGTTATACTCTAGAAGTCTAGAATCTAAAGAGTCTTTAAGTGATTGGCTGGTACTTGCGTAAGAAAAGGGGCTAGTTGATGCTGCAGAATCAAATATCAGTAGTAGGTGAATAGTGGACATGCCGATGCAGAAGTTAGGTGAGGAGTTTGGCTTCCAGTGTGTTCTTTTTTATTATAGCAGGATTATTTAAGGCCATTGAGATTAGAAAGGCTGCAGTAAGTAAACTAAGTAATCACTGAAAAAAGTGCTGAAATTAGCTCTACTTAGAGTGATCCTACTCGGTTAATAATCAGAAGTGACAAAATGGACATGCAGAGGAAGGGGATCACCTTTGTTATTTTTTCCCTGCAAGAGCAATGAAATGGCACTTTGAGATGCTACAACGATGAAAAAGGATGAAATTTCTCCATAATGGAGATATATGCTTAAGTGTGGGCTTTTCTACAGGAAAATCTTACTTCATTCCTCCTCTAATCCTTCCTCTCTTCCCCCCATACACAACATTTGAGTCTCATCTGGAGAACAGATGAACCCACTTCTCTGAGATGTTCATCATGGAGTGTCTCTGCAGAATACGTGATCTCATATATCGAAAACCCTAAAGGAGTTTTCTCCACCAGAGGCTGTTAGAACCAATAAGCAAAGTCAGTAAAGCAGCAGGATACAAAATTAACATACCCAAATCAGTTGTGCTTTTATATACTAACAACAAACTACCTGAAAATAAATAAGATAATCCCTAATCCCCATAGCACCCAAAACAATAAAATACTTAGGAATCAACTTAACCAAAAAAGGGAAAGACCTCTAACCTGAAAACTGTAAGACATTGATTAAAGAAACTGAAAAAGACACAAATAAATAGAAATATATCCTATGATCATGGATCATTGGAATTAGTATTATTAAAATACCCATGCTAGGGATGCCTGGGTTGCTCATTCAGTTAGGCATCTGCCTTTGGATCGGATTGTGATCCCCAGTGTTCTGGGATCAAGTCCCGTACTGGGCTCCCTGCTTCTCTCTCTGCCTGCTGCTCCCCCTGCTCGGATTCTCTTTCTCTGGCAAACAAATAAATAAAATCTAAAAAAAAAAAAAAAAAGATGTTACACCAATCCCTATCTAATTCTGACATATTTTACAGAAATAGAAATTATAATCCTAAAGTTAGTATGGAGCCACACCAAGTACATCCTACTTTCAGACTGTATTACAAATCTATAGTAATCAAAAAAGTATGGCACTCACATAAAAAGACACACAACCAGTGGGTGGAATCAAGATCCCAGGAAGAAATCCGTTCATATAGTCAACAAATATTTCATGAGGGAGCCAAGTATCCTCAGTGCAGGGTGCATTGTATGTAACTCACAAAAATTATGCAGCTCAAAATTACATTGAAATGGGTTAAAGAATTACATAGAAGATCTAAACCATAATATTTGTAGAAGAAAACATAGGGAGTAAAGCTCCTTGACATTGGCCTTAATGATGATTTTTCAGATATGACACCTGAAGTGCCAGCAACAAAAGTAAAAACAAACAAATGGTACTATAGCAAACTAAAAAGTCTCTGCACAGCAGGAGAAATAATCAACAAAATGAAAAGTCAACCTATGTAATGGGAAAAATATTCACAGGCCATAAATCTGATAAGGGGTTAATATACCAGTAATGTAATAGAAAAAAAAAAACACAAAATGATCTGATTACAAAATGAACAAAGGACAAAAACAGAAGTTTTTTCCAAAGAGGATACACGAATGGCCAACATTTCATGAGAAGGCACTTAACAGCAAAACCATAAGGGAACTGCAAATTGAAATCACATCTCATGCCTATTAGGATGGCTATTATGAGAAACATGAAAGATAGCAAATGCTGGTGAGGATATGGAGAAAAGGGGACCCTCGAGCACTGTTAGTGAGAATGTAAATTGGTGTAGCCAATCACTATTTCAGAGCAAAATCTGCAGCCCCATGTTCCCTGCAGGATTATGTACAATTACCCAGTCATAGAAATAACCTGTGTCCATCAACAGATCAACATATAAATGGATAAAGAAACTGTGAGATTATATATACGTATATATGTACACACACACACACACACCAGCCACGAAAAGAAGAAAACCTGCTATTTGTGACAACACAGATGGACCTTGAGGACATTATGCTAAGTGAGGTAAGTCAGACAGAGAGACAAATACTGTATGATCTCACTTACATGTGGAATCTTAAAGACAAAAGAAAACAACTCACAGAAACAGAGAACAGACTGGTGGTTGTCAGTGGCAGGGGGTGGGGAGATGCGTAAAAATAGTCAAGGAGTACTTCCAGCTCTAAGCTGAATAAATTCTGAAGATCTAATGCACAGTACGGTGACCATAGTTAATGATACTGGACTGTTGGGGTGCCTGGGTGGCTCAGTGGTTAAGCCGCTACCTTCGGCTCAGGTCATGATCTCAGGGTCCTGGGATCGAGTCCCGCATCGGGCTCTCTGCTCGGCAGGGAGCCTGCTTCCTCCTCTCTCTCTCTCTCTCTCTGCCTGCCTCTCTGCCTACTTGTGATTTCTCTCTATCAAGTAAATAAATAAAATCTTTAAAAAAAAAAAAAAGATCATTTTAAAAAAAAAATGATACTGGACTGTATACTTGAAGGTTACGAGGACAGCAGATTTTAAAAGTTCTCATCACACACAAAAATGGTAACTGTATTGTGTTAATCTTTTTGTAATCACATATCAAATCATCACATTGTATACCTCAAACTTACATAAAGTTATGTCAGTTATATCTCAGTGAAGCTGGGGAGAAAACCTTCTGTGCAACAAAGGAAATAATAAGTAGAGTGAAAAGGGGTTAATGTCCAGAATATATAAAGGACTCTTAAAACTCAACACTGAAAATCAAACAGCCCAATTAAAATATGGGCAGAGGACTTGAATAGATCTTTCTCTAAAAAAGATAAAGGAATGGCCAACAAGCATAAGAAAAGGTGCCCAACATCACTAATCATCAGGGAAATGCAAATCAAAACCACAATGAGATATCACCTTACACCTCTTAGTACAGCAACTCTCAAAACAACAACAACAACAACAACAACAAAACCTGAAAAAAATGCTAGGAAGTTGTGAAGAACTTGGAACCCTTGTGCATTCTTGGTGGGAATTTAAAATGGTGCAACCACTATGAAAAACAGTGGGGGGATTCCTCAAAGAATTAAAAACAGAATGACCATATGATATAGAATTCCCATTCCTGGGGCTATATCCAGAAGAATCAAAACCAGGATCTCAGAGATTCATCCACTCCCATGTACACTACAGTATTATTCATAGTAGCCAAGAGGTGGAAGCACCTGAATGTCCATCTCAACAGATGACTGGATCAATAGAATGTAGTATGCACATACAATGGACCATGATTCAGCCTTACAAAAGCAGGAAATCCTGGTTATGCTACAACATGGTTATGATACAACATAATGTCCCGAAGAGAATTAGGCTAAATGGAATAAGCTAGGTGCAAAAAGACAAACATGGTATGATTCTACTTCACTCAGTTACCTAAAGTGGTCGCTTATAAGGAACAGAAAACGCAATGTGGTTACCAGGGGTTAAGGGTTAAATGGAGGGAAATGAGGGTTGTTCAATGGGTACAGAGTTTCAATTTTACAAGATAAAAAAGTTCTGGAAGTCCGTTGCGTAACACTGCTGTGCACTTAAAATGGTCAGGATGGTTAAGTTTCATATTCTATGTCTTTTACCACCCCCCCCACACACATAGATCAACTGAACACATAACAGTATTAAACAAGGTGAAACAAACAAAAATATAGCTTGAAAGCAAAAAAATAAGCAAACTGTAAGTAACAATAAAACATGAAAAAAAATCAGGCATAACAATGGTCACAGTACTTTCTCAAATTGAGAATAAACTACTTATCGAAATATAGAAAACGCTTAAGTCACATCCGTATGAAGAAATGAAGGTTTTTTTCCCACATAGACCAGTTTCCCAAGACCAGCTGGGTGTCTAACAACTCAATTCTATTCTGACACTATCTACCTGGAGTTAGTACAGACCCTACAGATTATGGGTTCTGTCCCAGGAGACTGCACCCTACCCCAACATAAAGGCCATGGCCGGTCCAGCTTGTCACCTGGGCTTCTGACTAATTGTGTATAAATCCGAGGTGCCTCCATCTCCTTTTGATAACTGGCTAGAATGATTCACAGAATTCAGGAAAGGTTTGTATACTAGATTCCCAGTTTATTTATTAAAGTAAATAAATAAATAAAAGAACTCAGAAATAGCCAAATGGAAGAGACACACAGGGCCAAGTACAGAGTTTCCATGCCCCTTTCTGGGTGGGCCCCCCTCCTGCATCTCCACCAACCTGGAAACTCTTCAAACTCCACACTTCAGAGACTTTTACAGAAGCTCTATTATGTAGGCCTGGCTGATAAAATCAACAGCCATTGATGATTAGCTCCATCCCTAATCCCTCTCCCCTCCCACATGTGGGGCTGAAAGTTCCCAGGCTCTCATCAACCCTCTGATTCCCCGGGTTATCAGCCTCCATCCACCTTCCTATCTCAATAGCATTTTGGAGATTTCAAGGGCTCCTTGAAACATTTTGGAGATTTCAAGGGCTTTAGGAGCTATGCACCAGGGAAGGAAGGTGGGTAAAGACTAAAAATATATTTATCATCATGTTGTAGTATTAAACTTAAAGGTATTTTTGAGAATTCTATCTGATTTTATGCACGAGCGTTGTGTGTGTGTGTGTGTGTGTGTGTGTGTGTGTGTGTAGAGAGAGACAGACAGACAGACAGAGGACGGGTAAAAGAAGGGAACAGGTGAGAAAAGGAAAGAGCAGAGTGGAAGGAAAACAATAGCAGGCACTGAGAAACAAAATTGTGTTGTATGTTAATAGTGGATCGTTGTATTTTTCAAGATTTTATAATAGGCACGTATTTTGACAGCCAGAAAAAAACATTTGTTTTTTTTTAAAATTATTTATTTATTTGACAGAGAACAAGAGAGCAGAAGCAGAGGGACCAGCAGAGGGAGAGGAAGAAGCAGGCTCTCCACCCCACATGGGGCTCGATCCCAACACCCTGGAATCAAGACCTGAGCCAAAGACAGATGCTTAACCAACTGAGCCACGCAGACACCCCCCAAAAGGCTTTTTAAATTAAGAATTACATCAGATTGGGGCACCTGGATGGCTCAGTGGGTTAAACCTCTGCCTTTGGCTGGGTAGTGGTCTCGGGGTCATGGGATGGAGCCCCATGTGGGGCTCCCTGCTCGGTGGGGAGCCTGCTTCCCCCTCTTTCTCTGCCTGCTGCTCTGCCTACTTGTGATCTCTGTCTGTCAAATAAATAAAATCTTAAAAAAAAAAAAAAGAATTATATCAGATTAAATCTTCAGGGGAAAGAAGGAAGCACTGGGATGGGACGTCCCTGTCATCCTCAAGGACTGGCCCTTGGGAACAGCAACTGCACAGTGTGGGCACAGGCGTTTAGGAACCCTTACATGAGGGGGAGGGGCCAAACGGGCCAAGGCCACTGAAAGGAGTGGAGGCAACGAAAGTCACACTTAACCTTTAGTTGCACAGGCTTATCTGGATCCCCAAATGCATGTGAATTTCCCTTTAAGAGCATCCAGCAAGTTTTTACTGCATATTACTCATGCATCTTACAGTACTCATATTTCTTACTAATAATGCTGTAATACTGTCAGTCGCACAAATAGATGTTTTCTCCTTCTCAATGCTATAAAACCCAATGAAAATGTGTATCAAAAGAATGCATGAATGCAGCACTGAAATTACTAACAAAACACATGCTTGGGACACCTGGGTCGTTCAGCCAATTCAGCTCAGGTCTTGATCTTGGGGTCCTGGAATTGAACCCCTTCTTAGGATCTCTGCTCAGCGAGGAGTCTACTTCTCCCTCTCCCTCTGCCCTTCCTCCTCCCCTACTCATGCTCTCTCTCACTCTCTCTCAAATAAATAAGTAAAATCTTAAAAACAAACAAACACCAAAACACTTTCTCAAAGGCAGGGTTCCTTGATGAAAGGTGGGGGACTGGGATGAAGATACACAGTAAAGATGAATCTTTTTTTTTAAATTATTTTTATTAACATATAATGTATTATTTGCTTCAGGGGTACAGTCTGCGAATCATCAGTCTTACACAATTCACAGCTCACCATAGCACATACCCTCCTCCATGTCCATAACCCAACCACCCTCTCCCTATGCCCCCAACCCCCTACAACCCTCAATTTGTTTTGTGAGATTGAGAGTCTCTTATAGTTTGTCTCCCTCTGATCCCATCTTGTTTCAAGTAAAGATGAATCTTCACAAAGGTGAAAATTATGGGCAGCTCAGAAGGGAAGAGCTCAGGTAAAAAGAAAATCTGCCCTAGTCTGGATGTAGGTTTTTTTTTAAAGAGAAACAGAGCTGCGGGACTAGAAAAATCAAAGTTCTGGCCCCAGCCTTGCTCCAAATTACTTCTGTGACTTTTGGCAAGTAGTTCCATCCTTCTCTGGGCCCTCAGTCCTCTGAAGTGAGTGGTAAGGAGAGTTGACTGGAATCAGTCATCTTCAGGAGTCTTCAGCAGAACATTCTAGCATCACAAGATAGAGAAATGTAAAAAGTGATATGCTTTATTGGAAATAGTGGAAAGAGAGGGTTGAGCACAAGGTCTCCGCAAGCACATTTCAAGACGCGTGAGCTATACAAAAGTAAATTCGTCTGAAAACGAAATGCACAGGCTGACAGCAGGATAAAATGGAAAGCAATTTTTTTCTCCTTTATAGAGCTTGTCGGCACCTCAGAGTGAACAGAGTATAATCTTCATAATGTTAATGCAGTGGGGAATTCAGATGTCACTTAGTAAAGAGGTTCGGTAAGGAAATTTAAAGATCATAAATCATAAGAAATTATCTTGTCAGAGGCATAGTGCTCCGATGAGGTTCTCCTAGGTTATTTAAAAAAAAAAAAAAAACAACTTTTAAAATCATAAAATAAAAAATTGATAGAGAGAGCCATTACAAAATATGGCTTAATGAATTATAGTAAGGTGAATGCTTATAATCAACATCCAGCTCAACAAACAGAATTTTGCCAGCCATACCAGAAGCTCTTCCCTGGGTGCTGGGCCAATCACAGCCCTTTCACCATTAGTAACCATTATCCTGATTTTCACAGTAATCCTTTATTTGCATTTCTTTGTTACTTTTTCTTCCAGGTGTCCATTCACAGACACAGTAATTTCACCTTGACAATTTAAAAATTCTGTGAATCTGCAGTTTACTCCCCATCCCACTCATTTTTTTTTTTAAGATTTTATTATTTATTTGACAGAGAGAGAGATCACAAGTAGGCAGAGAGTCAGACAGAGGTGGGAGGCAGGAGGAAGCAGCCTCTGCACTGAGCAAAGAGCCTGATGTGGGGCTTGATCCCAGGACCCTGAGATCATGACCTGAGCAGAAGGCAGAAGCTTAACCCACTGACCCACCCAGGCACCCCTCATCCCACTCTTTTTCTTCTAGGAACCACAACACATAAGAAAGATTTATGATTCAAAAATAAAAAGATAAATAACCCAATTAAAAAATAGGCAGTTTTTGAATGGATATTTCTCCAAAGAAGATATAAAAATGGTCAATTAGCACATGAGAAGATGCTCAATGACATGACTCATTAGAGAACCGTAAATCAAGACCACTGCTAGATACCACTTCACACCTGCTAGGTTGGCTATAATCAAAATGATGGACAGTAACAAGTGTCTGTAAGGATGGTAGGAAGTTGGAATCCTCATACACTGCCAGTAGGAATGGAAAAATGTACAACTGCTTTGGAAAACAGTTTGGCAGCTACTCAAAAGGTTACATATAGAGTTAACATATCACCCGTCAATTCCACTCCTAGATACATACCCAGTAGAACTGAAAATAAGTGCCTACCAAAGACTTATAAACAGATGTTGAAAGCAGCATTACTAATAATTGCCCCAAAGTAGAAACAACCCAAATACCCATTAACAGATGGAGAGATAAATGATATGTGACATATCCATGCAATAATATTATTTGGCCATAAAAAGGAATTAAGTACTGACACATACTATAATACGAATGAGTTTGAAAAGGCTCTCACAAAATCAGTTTATTTATTCTGGTAGTAGCAAACACTTGTGCACCCACCTCTTAACTTTGTCAGTTGTCATCACTTTGCCCTATCCTACTTCATCCTCCCCACTATTTTAAGATATCTTGTACTGGGAGAGTTTTCAAGTTATCCAGTCTTCTCCAAAAATGTTCATGTATTTTTTCACAACTATATGAGCAAGCAGAACTATTTATGCAGAATCATTAAATGTACCAAAACCTGGATTTTCTATGCCAACTTCAAGATCCCACTACTAGACACCATGAACTTCCTAAGTCCTCATGATTTCTTCAAAGTACACAGACATTTCTAGGATTGAAAAACAGCAACACAACAGTGCTTTGGGATAGGCTGGAATAACGGTTTGTCAAACCTGTTTGTGTTCTCCAAAAGCTTACGTTCTACGTCTGTTCCAGAATTTTCCTGGAGCTGGGGTGTCTGGACTATGCTGTCATCCACTATTTACATCTGCACCCCAAAAAGTGGACCCATACCACTAGGGCAACATCTGGGATGGGGAGAGGTCATCTGAGTACCGTATCAGGAGCCTGCCTTCCCTAAGGCTTACATGTATACTGCATCAAAAGTGAGACCCTTAAATGTTGGGAGCACCAGACAGACACATCCACGACAGGGTGCAGCATCCCTGGGCCCAGGAGAGCATGGTGTGGAAATGGTTTGATACCTCCAGAGGATGGCAGACTTTTTCGAGGACCCCTGATACATGCATACTGATTGGCTAAGATAAGAAAATAACACAGCTCTTCTTATTAAAACCCCTCAGGAAAATAGCTACAACTGCTTGTTTTTTACAACTCTATTAAAATCTCAAGCAGACAAGAAATCCTCCAATTTTTTGTCATTTTACGTAAAAGCCAAAGTTTCCTTAGCCTTCACTGAATGAGAAAATATGCTTTTGCAATATAAATGATTATGGGTTCTGGTCTGTTTCCTTATAAGCATTAGAAACATTTACTGAAGAGCCATCTCCACTTGCTTAAATTCAAAGTTCTTAATAATATCTTTCATTTTATATCTAGAACTATCAAAATTTGAAAAAACACATGTGGGTATCATGGATGCGAGTGTGTCTGGGAATGCGGGGAGAAGGCAATAGGGGCAAAGGAGAGGAGCAGAATTACTTGTGTCAAAATCGCCCCCCCCCCAAAAAATTAAGCACATATTTTTATTAAAGTCCTAATAAATCCAACTTGTCAAGTACATCTTTCTTCATCACACATATCAATCACCAGCGAGATATAAGCTTAACTAATTATGTAATTAATTAATTCAACTCACTGAAATTGTGACTTTCAGTTCACATTTGTCCTGAGAGTTTCATGTGTTATGATTCAGGGGGTCCTGAGTTCTCCTCGTAGACCTGTTCTCAGATGACTATTGGGTGTGAGAAGTAGATTCTCTTTACCCCACTGCAATTCTCCACTGCTAAATTTGGTAAGAGGTACAAAGTTACCCTTAAATATGGAGGTTAAATTCTTCTATGCAAGTTTGCCCAAAGGTTGGGTCCAGATTCTAGAATGACCTGGGGTGAGAGGTGCACCCGATAAAGGCAGATTCTTGGCTCCCACTCCATATTCACTGATCAGAAGCTGGGTGGTTGGAGCCCCGGAATACCTATTTGGAATGAGCCTTAGGCTATTCCTATGCCTATGGGTGTTTAAGATGCAGTGACTCGTGCCTTAGCTCTGCACTTAAGATGACTGCCATGAGGTGAAAGATGACTTGTGATGACGAGCTGGTTTAGATGCAGTGACTCAGCGCAGTTCATATGTGGGTAACTGAGAGATCCAGGGACCTGATCTGGATTTAGCTACTTGTCCTTTCAATATCACCATAGACAAAACTGTTCCTGACTCTAGCTGTAGGGGATTCTAGAACTGCGCTTATCTTTTGTCAAGCATCAAACCCAGCAAGAAATGAAGTTTGCTTTTTCTTTCTAGTCTGAGAAGACAAATGAACAACAATAAAAAAGTTCTAAAAAAAATTACAGAGTAATGGACATTTTTTCCTTAAAAAAAGAAAGATGCATTTCTTTATTTGAGGGCGTGTGGAATAGAGGGAGGAGGAGAGAAAATTCAAAGCAGACTCTCTACTGAGCGGGGAGCCCAAAGCAGGGCTCCATCCCAGGACCCTGAGATCAAGACCTGAGCTGAAACCAAGAGTCAGAGTCTCAACCAACTGAGCCACCCAGATGCCCCAAGAAATGAATATTTTTATAGAGAAGATCCGCCAAGAGTTAGGAATACAGTTTAGAGGAGCCCAAGTGAGAACCGCATAAAGAAAAGAATCCTGGCAAGTGGAAGCTGTAATAGTGAAGAAAGGCGAGAAGCCTTTAGTATTCAGTTTGTGCTAGAAGCTAGTTTTTCTCTTTAACTCTCATGCTACATGGGATATTAAGCTGCTTACCAGTGGAAAATAGGAGTTCTTGGTGGTTCTCAGACCTTACAGCGTACAAAATTCTGACTTAAAATTCAAATCCCAATTCCTAGATTTCAATTTATAGGGCAACAAAAGACCCCAGGAAACTATACTTTCACAAGCATCCTGGCTGATTCATACAGTTCTGTGACCTGAGCACCTTAAGAAACAGTGTTCAAATTATTATTTGTTTGTTTGTTTTAAAGATTCTATTTATTTGAGAAAGAAAGAGAGAGTGAGAAAGCACAAGAGGGGGGAGGGTCAGAGGGAGAAGCAGACTCCTTGCTGAGCAGGGAGCTGGACTCAGGACTCAATCCTGGGACTCTGTGATTATGACCTGAGCTGAAGACAGTGGCTTAACCAACTGGACCACCCAGCGCCCTTTTCCAAGTATTATTACCCAACCTGGCTCTTTCCCTACATACTTGCCCTTTATGTACATAAGAATCTTGACTCTTAGTTCTTAAAGAAGCCCGGTTTTTCTTAAAAATTTAACATTACAAAAAATTCAAAATATTTAAAACAAATCTATTTAGCAGTTGCCTCATAGCTGTGCCAGGCTAAATCTTCTACTTCTATATGATACCTCCTTTTCCCACAATTGCTCCATTTAGCAGAAAAGAGACAAGTCAATCCGATGCTCTTCAAAAGAGCATTTGGGCCAGACCCCTTGGCTGTTCTTTGCAATATATTTCTGAAATGTGCCTGAAATTTCCATTTTTTTATTGGAGCCTGTGGTAGACTGTTTCTTCCTAAAGTCCATCTCAAATTTCAGGTAGATACTTTAAGAAAACCTGGATCACTAACTATAAGGTCTCTTGTAAACTAAATTGCTGTAGAATATTTGCTTTCCTAAGGATATAGAACAGTGAGACACTGGTGAACGGAAAGTGAATTTCTGCATTTCCTGATTTTTACTCGATTCAGGAAGAATGATCATCTTGAGTGACCCCAAAGATGGTTATTTTCACCCTTTATATAATGTATTTGAAACCAGGCTGAGTCACAAAGACAAACAGCAGAATCCATTGATGTTTCTCAGTGAAGTTTACCTTTCAACCCTAAGAAATATATATGATTTTTTTGTTTGTTTTTTGTTTTTTTAAATTAGGGTCTGGTGGAAAGATGGATGGATTTTTTGCTTTGAAAATAATACAAGTAAAATGTGACCTTGATAAAAAAAAAAAAAAAGTAAAACACTCTTACTGTTTTACCAGGATGCTCTAGAAAAACAAGATTGATTATCCCAGTCTGCTACTGTGCTCTCAGATTCTATTTGAAAGGAAATGGTCATCTTTATTGTTAATGAGCAGATACCAAACATTTAAAAATTCAACTTAATGTTAGTGCCTCAATCTTACTCAAGCAATCTTTTCATTCTTACTAGCTTTTTCACTAAGTCCACATAATAGTCTATGGAGTGTTAAAGCTCCACATAAAAATGCCCCAATATGGTTACTCAAAATGGCTCCCTCCTTTATAAATTACAACCTAAAACATGTAGAGATGTTAGGGTGCCAAACATGGGCACTCTAAAAGGGAATAACTAGTATATCAATAGAACAATACCTCTGGTTTCAAAGAGCCAGAGGTCAACAGAGAATATTCCCTGGTGTGGAGTTTTTCTACATAGTGTGCTCTATTAGCCCATTTCCAACAGACCCTAAGGCTAGGCTCCCTAATTAATTACCTTTGAAGCTTATATGTAAACTTCCTCTCATAAACCCTCTTACTCTTAATAGCTTCCCATTGTACTTCATTATCACCACTTCTTTTTTTTTTTAAGATTTTATTTATTTATTTGACAGGCAGAGATCACAAGTAGGCAGAGAGGCAGGCAGAGAGAGAGAAGGAAGCAGGCTCCCTGCTGAGCAGAGAGCCCGATGTGGGACTCGATCCTAGGACCCTGGGATCATGACCTGAGCTGAAGGCAGAGGCTTTAACCCACTCAGCCACCCAGGCCCCCCATCACCACTGTTTTTAAAACTCTGCCTCTTATTAACTCATCTACTTTGGATATGTAAAGCATTCTCTTTTCTTATTACTAAGGTAATATCAGTTGTAATCATTCTGTGACTATATGTGACTATATGCACCAGCAAAGAAGTAATAAAAGCGTACGGGGTGTGTGTGTGTGTGTGTGTGTGTGTGTGTGTGAAAAATAAGTGCAATGAATATCTAATGCTTTGTTAAATGCTAGTGTTTTGTTTTTGTTTTGAAAAAATGCTATCATTTATTTACACATTGTTTATTTATTTACTTATTTATTTAAATAAGCTCTACACCCAATGAAGGGCTTGAACTCAAGACCCTGAAGTCAAGAGTCTTGTGCTCAACTGACTGAGCCAGCCAGGTGCCCCCAAGTATCGAACACTTTTAACTGATCCCAGAGGCACTAAGCATCCTCTTCCTAAAACTGCTGCCCACAGAGGACTGCCAGGATGTCTAAGAAACATCATAGGACTACAGTTTCCTCTGTGAGTTAAGGTAAAATATTGAAAAAGCCCTTTAAAAAGGTAAGCTTTGGAGAAGCAGCTCCAGAATGGTGGAGTAAGGACTTCCAAAAAAATCTCCATCAAGACAATGAGAAACTGGCACAATTTGTCAAAAACAACTTTTTCAGAACTCTGTAAACTAATGAGAAATTTGCAGCAATTCATGGGGTATTTATTCAAGGAACATACTGAGTCTCAGTAAGAACAGTGAGTTTGTGGCATTTCAACTTGCTCTGTTCCTATTCACCGCTCTCCCCATGGCAGCCTTGGAAAATGACAGGTTTATACCTTGGTAACTGTGAAAACCAGCAACCTAGCAGCCTCAGGAGGGGGCAGAATAAGTTTGGAACTCCCCCAATCCCACCCCCAGGAAACTGTTACTTTGAAGCCTGTCTGGAAGCTCTCTGCAAAGCTTCATTCTCAGGATTTGTCTTTATTCAACCTTATTCAGAGCAGGTTCTGTGCAAACAGCTGAGCTGTATCCCTAGGGCATTTGTAAACACAGTCAGTGGCAATTGTCTGACATTGCAGCTGCTAGTGGTAGTGATACCAGTTAAGACTAACAAGACTCAGAACAAAAAACTTAAAAGGAGATGCTGGGGATGAGATGTCTTCAGGGGGTTTTGTAAAGCTGTAACATATTACAAAGAATCTAGAAGGCTTAATCTCTTACTTCTGGCTGACACTGAGACTTTGTACAAGCAAGGGTCAAAGCTAAGGCAGGGATGTAAATGGTCTGCTTGAGTATGGAAAGCATGCCTCAACACATACACAGGGGTCCTTACAAAAGGCAGGGAGACTTAGTATTTCAATACATTTGAGGAAATCTCTCCAATTATTATTATAACTAACCGAGCAGAGGCTTCAGTAACTGCAAATGACAAAGAATGCATAGTTTGTAAGTTAATTCAGGAAAGCCACCAGACAAGCAAGTGGCAAGAACAACAAGAATAACAAAAAATCCCAGGGAAAATGAAATCTGGATACTTAATACTTAAAACATCTAGCTTCCAAAAAAATTTGTGAGAAAAAAGACCAAAAAAAAAAAAAAATTATATAGTCCATGCACAGGAGAAAAGTAATTAATACAAACTGTATTGAAGGAAGCCCAGATGCTGGATTTACTAAACAAGGACTTTAAGTCATCTATTATAAATATGTCCAAACCACTGAAGGAAACCATGTCTAAAGAATTAAAAGAAAGTAAGAAAACGGTGTCTCACCAAATAGAGAATATCAATGAGACAGAAATTCCTAAAAAAAGGGGGGCGCCTGGGTGGCTCAGAGGGTTAAGCCTCTGCCTTCGGCTCAGGTCATGATCTCAGGGTCCTGGGATCGAGCCCCGCATCAGGCTCTCTGCTCAGTGGGGAGCCTGCTTCCCCCCCTCTCTCTCTGCCTGCCTCTCTGCCTACTTGTGATCTCTGTCTGTCAAATAAATAAAATCTTAAAAAAAAAAAAAAGAAAAGAAAAAGAAATTCCTAAAAAGAACCAGATAGAAATCCTGGGTTGAAAAGTGTATACTGAAATGAGAAATTCAATAGAGGGGCTCAATAGCATATTTGAATGGCAGAACAAAGAATTTGTACATCAACCGATTGAGATTATCCAGTCTTGTGAACAGAAAGAGAAAAGTAGGAGGAGAAATAATGCCTCAGAATCCTGTGTGACACTGTCAGATGTAGCAACATATACATCACGGAAGTTCCAGAAGGATGGCAGAATGAGAGGAAGAGGCAGAACGAATGTGTGAAGAAATAATGACCAAAGCTTTCCAAACTTTTGAAAAACATTATTTTACATATACATCTCAATGAATATTGAGGTAGGATAAACTCAAAGATGTCTTCATCTAGACACATCATAGTAAAACTGGTGAAAGACAGAGAGAGAAGGAGAACTTTGTAAGCATCAGGAGAAAAGCAACTTACTACACAGTACAGATCCTATTATAAGAACAACAGCTGAATTCTCATCAGCCATCTGGAAGTCAGAAATCAGTGGGCAACATATTCAAACTGCTGAAAGAAAGACTTTTAACCAAGAATTTTATAGCCACTGACACTATCCTTTAAAAAAAGAAAAACGTAAGGTAATCACAGATAAACAAAAAATGAGAGTACTCATCACTAGCAGACCTGCTCTACCAGAAAAACTAAAAGGAATCATTCAGACTAAAATAAGAGGACACTAGACATTTACTTGGTTTTGCACTGAGAAATAAAGAGCAACTAGTAACTAGTACCATATTTACACAGGTAAATATGAAAGATAGAATAAATATATTTTTGCTTATAGCTATTTTATTTTGCTATCTGATTTAAAAAGATGACTGCACAGGGGTGCCTGCGTGGCTCAATCGATTAAGTGCTTGACTCCTGATTTCAGCTCTGGTCATGACCTCAGGGTCCTGAGATCAAGCCCTGTGTTGGGCTCTGCACGGGGCAAGGAGTTTGCTTAAGATTCTCTCTCTCCCTCTTCCTCTGCCCCTCCTCCCCAACTCACTTGTGTGTATGTGTGCTCTTTTCTCAAAAAAAAGACAAGTACGCTTAGCTACATGAAATAAGTCAATCAGAGAAAGACAAATACCACATGATTTCACTCTTCCGTGGAATTTAAGAAACAAAACAGATGAACATAGTGGAAGGTGGGGAGAGAATGACGTAAACCATAAGAGCCTCTTAACTGCAGAGAACAAACTGAGGGTTGATGGAGAGAGGTAGGCAGGGGACGGGCTAAATGGGTGATGGGTATTAGGCAGGGCACTTGTGATGAGCACTGAGTGTCATGTGTAAGTGATGAATCAACAAATTCTACACCTGAAACCAGTATTACCCTGTATGTTAACCAACTAGAATTTAAATAAAAACTTGTAACAAACAAACAAAAAACCAAAAAAACTAAAAACAGAGGACAACAGCATAAGGCAATAATTATAAAACTATGTTGATGGGTTTAGAATGTATAAGGATGTAAGCTGTATGACAATAAAATGGAGCAAAGTTTTTGTATACTATTAAAATTAAGCTGGTATTAATCCAAGTTAGACTGTGTTAAGATGTTAATTATAATCCCGGGGAAAATACTAAGAAAATAACTTTTTAAAAAGTAAAATAGGGGTGCCTAGGTGGCTCAGTCAGTTAAGTGTCTGATCTTGGTTTTGGCTCAGATCTTGATCTCAGGGTCCTGGGATTGAGCCTTGCATCAGGCTCTGTGCTCAGTGCAGAGTCTGCTTGTTTCTCTCCCCCTGCTCCTTCCTTGCCCCACTTGCCTTCTCTCTCTCTCTCTCTCTCACCCTCTCTCTCAAATAAATAAATAAATAAAATATTGTAAAGAAAGAAAGTAGAGTAAAATAAATAACAAGGGAATTAAATGGTATTGGAGAATGGTACCAGAGAATATCTAACAAAAAAAAAAGATAGTAATGGAGAAAGAAGAACAAATAAGATAGAAGACACATAGAAATATCAAAATGGCAGTAGTAAATCCTACCTAATTGGTGATTACATTACTGTAAATGCTATTCAATCAAAAGGCAGAGACTGGCAGTATGGAGTAAAAAAAGAAAGAAAGAACGAAAGAAAGAAAGAAAGAGAAAAACCAAGATCTACAAGGGACACATTTCAGATTCAAAGATACAAATAAATTCAAAATTGAAGGATAGAAAGAGATACCTTGTGCAAAGAGTACCCAAAAGAGAGTTGGAAGAAATACAGTAATATTAGACAAAATAATCTTTAAGAAAAAAAATTAAAGAGATTTATTTTTTTAAGGTTTTACTTATTCATTTGACAGAGAGAGATCACAAATAGGCAGAGGGGAAGGGGGAAGCAGGCTCCCTGCTGAGCAGATAGCCCCATGCAGGGCTCGATCCCAGGACCCTGAGATCAAAACCTGAGAGGAAGGCAGAGGCTTAACACACTGAGCCACCCAGGTGCCCCTTTTTAAGGAGTAAAAAGGACATTTAAGGGGCGCCTGGGTGGCTCAGTGGGTTAAAGCCTCTGCCTTTGGCTCAGGTCATGATCCCAGGATCCTGGGATCGAGCCCCACATCGGGCTCTCTGCCCAGCGGGAAGCCTGCTTCCTCCTCTCTCTCTCTGCCTGCCTCTCTGCCTACTTGTGATCTCCGTCTGTTAAATAAATAAATAAAATCTTTAAAAAAAAAAAAAAAAGGACATTTAAAAAATTTTTAAGGGTCAAACCATCAAACCACCAAAGGACATAATAATTATAAACATATGCACTTAAGAACAAACACCAAAAATACATGAAAGGAAAACTCAAAAGTGAAGGGAGAAATGGACAATGAAACTCTAATAGTTGGAAATGTCAATATCCTGCTATCAGTAATGGACAGAGTAACTAACTTGGCAGAAGATCAACAAGGAAATAGACGATTTAAACACTATTATAAAGCAATTAGACCTAACAGTCATGCGAAGAACACTTCCCTCAACAACAGCAGAATATGCATTTTCCTCAGCATCAATGAAATATTCTTCAGGATAGACCATGGGGCAGGAAATAAAACAATCAAAAAGTTAAAAAGGAATAAAATCACACAAAATGATTGACTACAATGAAATGAAATTAGAAATCAGGAATAGGAAAAAAATTGGGGAAATTCACAAATACATGGAAATTTTAAAAATGCATTCCTGAATAACCAATGGTCAAAGAAGAAATCACAAGAAAAATTAGAAAGCACTTTGAGATAAACAAAACTTAAGACGGAAGATGCCAAAACTTCTGGGATTTAGACAAAGAAGTGCCCAGAGACAAAATCAGAGCTGTAATTGCCTATTTAAAAAAGAAAGATCTTGGGATGCCCTCTGGCTCAGTTGTTTAGGCATCTGCCTTTGGCTCAAGTCAAGATCCCAGGGTCCTGAAATCTAGTCCTACATTGGACTCCTTGCTCAGCAGGGAGCCTGCTTCTCCCTCTCCCTGCTGCTCCTCCTCCTTCTGCTCCCTCACTCTCCCTCTCTGACAAAAAAATAAATCTTAAAAAAAAAAAAAAGAAAGATCTCAAACCAATAACATAAACTTGCACTTTAAGAAAATAGAAAAAGAAGACCAAACTAAACCCTAAGCAAGAAAAATGAAGACAATGATAAAGATTAGAATGGAAATATTGAAATACAGAATTAAAGAATAGTAGAAAAAAATCTACAAACTCCAGTTAATTATTTGAAAGACCAATCAAATTGATAAATTTAGCTAGACTGGCCAAGAAAAAATTAGAAAAGACTTAAGTTACTAAGTTGAGGAAGGAAAGAGGAGCCATCCTTACCAATCTTACAGAAGCAAAAAGGACCATGGAGAATACTGTGAACAATTTTATGCCAACAAATTAAGTAACCTAAACAAATTCCCAGAAGACATAAACTACCAAAATTGAGTCAAGAAGAAATAAGTACTCTTGTTAGACATATAACAAATAATAAAATTGAGTTAGTAACCAAAAACTTCCCACAAAGGAAAACCCGGACCAAGAAGGCTTCACTGGGGATTCCTACCAGATGTTTAAAGAATTAACAGCAATCCATCACAAACTTTTCCAAAAAGCAGAAGCAAAGAGAATATTTTCTAGCTCATTTTATAAGGCATATTATTACACAGATATAAAAACTCCTGCCCTTCCCAATCAAGACAACTCATCCACTTTCTTTATAATACAAATTGCAATTCAATTATTCATATGTTTATTTGTTTATTTTCTGTCCCCATCTCTAGATTGGGAGAAGTGTGAGGACTGGGCTCTTGTGTTTGGCTCACTATTGCATCTGGAAGGACTAACACAAGAGCCATGCTCTTCAGGACCTTGCAGACTATGCTAAGGATTTTGGACTTTGTCCTGCGAGAAGTGAAATTCATGGCCTGGCAGAGACATGGTCAAACTTGTGCTTTGAAATGATCTCCCATCTGCCTGTGGCAGGGGTGAGTAAGAGAGGGAAAGGTGAGGAGACAGGGGCATCAATGGGAAGGCTATTAGAGTGGTCCAGGCAAGAGACAATGGTGAGTGTGACAGTAATGGTGAGAATGGGGGGAAGTGGGATGGATGGGAACTCTGTTCACTGGAGAGTTGGTAGGACTTGATGGCAATCAAGGAGGATATGCCAAGCTTGAGGGCTATGTGGTGATACCATTCACTGAGAGAGGAAATAGCAGGAGCAGTTAAGCTTATGCTAGAGGGTTGAGTCCAAGGTGTTCATGGCACAACCGGGAGGAGATGTTAGTAAGCAATTAGATACACAGATCTGATGGCTGGGACAGAGCTATAAAAGTAGAAGTTCCATCCATATCAAATACTGTTCACAAATGTCAGATATATGTAAGAGACCAGCTAGAACAGAGCAAGGCAGCAACCGTATGTGAATTTTAATGGAAAAGAAAAACCCAGATGCAAGTCCACACAGGGCTGTGGAAATATATAAAATAGTGTAGGAATCCGACCGATGTCCGAAGAATTAGAGTGGCCAGGTTTAAATCTTTTTTTTTTTTTTTAAGATTTTATTTATTTGACAGAGAGAGAGAGTGATCCCAAGTAGACGGAGAGGCAGGCAGAGAGAGAGGGAGAAGCAGGATCCCTGCCAAGCAGACAGCCCGATGTGGTGCTTGATCCTAGGACCCTAAGACCATGACCTGAGCTGAAGGCAGAGGCTTAACCCACTGAGCCACCCAGGTGCCCCTAGAGTGTTCAGGTTTAAAAAAATACAGGATGCCTAGTTAAATTTGAATTTGAGATTAAAAAAAAAAAAACAACATTTTAAAGTATTAAGTTATGTCCCAAATACTGCAAGACATATTAAAAATTATTTGGATCTCTGACTATTTGTGGTTATTTCATAAAAGGCATATTCATATTATACAAATTAGACTATAACACTAAAATTATTGCCCTGGCCCTATGGGGTTTTATAATGATGTTTATTTTGTGGAAAACCCACCAGATTTAGAACCCAGAGAACTGTCTTTGAATCTGGATTTTTCCACTTCCTAAATACATGAAAATAAGCAAATCCTTTGCCTCTCTAGCCTGTAGTGTCCATAACAATGAAAATGGAAATACACCACCTGCTTTCCTCATCACACCAAGCTGTTGTGAGAACTAAGTCAAAGTAATGTATGTGGACATCCTATGCAAATGTAAAAACCATCTATGCAAATGAGAACGATTGTTACTAGGGCACCTGGTGGCTCAGTCCTTTGAGCCACTGGCTCTCCGGTTCAGCTCATGTCATGATCTCAAGATCATAAGATGGGAGCCCCACATAGGGCTCTGTGCTCAGCGTGGAGTCTGCTTGAGATTCTTTCCCCCTACTTGCCCCTCCCCCTGGCTCATTCTCTCTCTCTCTCTGAATTAAACAAATAAAATCTTAAAAAAAAAAAAAAGAATGATTGTTATTACCCATCTAATGAGCTGTTACTATAAAAACAGCACAGTTTTCAGGAAGTCAGTGTCATTCAATAGATATTAAACCTGGATATCAAAAAGTAACATGAAATAAGGGCACATGGGTAGTACAGTCAATTAAGTGTCCAACTCTTGGTTTCAGTTCAGGTCATGATCTCATGTTTGTGAGACTGCGGACTGAGCCCGGGAGTGGGCTCTGCGCTCAGTGGGGAGTCTGCTTTAGATTCTCTCTCCCTCTTCCTCTGCCCCTCCCACTGGTGCTCTTTCTATCTAAACTAAATAAATAAATCTTAAAAAAGAGAGAGAAAAAGTAACATGAAATATAACGTGAGAAAACAAGGAAGATGATAGAACCCCCTTAGATGTGTACTTAAGTTATCTTTCCTTGTGATTACAAGTTAGTTGAAAGACTGTATCCCATTGACTCATGGTTGGCCTTACCCATAAAAAGGACCAGTTGTCTCGAGACAGCTTCCAGAATTATCTGTGAATATTTCACACCATCATCAGTATTTATTTAGGTTTCTGTTTGTCAAAACCCAGCAAATAGAACGAACCTATGTCTTGTCTTCTTTTTTTTTTTTTTAGATTTTTAAATTTTTTTATTAGACAGAGACAGTGAGAGAGAGAATGCAAGCAGGAGGAGTGGAGGAGGGAGAAGCAGGCCCCCCGCTGAGCAGAGAGCCCAATGAGGGCTAGATCCCAGGACCCTGGGATCATGACCTGAGCTGAGGGCAGATGCTTAATGACTCAGCCACCCAGGTGCCCCTGTCTTGTCCTAAGATAGGTACTTTTCATCCTTTTTAGCTCTTCTTCATAGTCATCAAGGAACTCAGGGGCATCTGCTAGTATCTTGCCTGTTGCCTTTTCCTCATATGCTCCTTGACTAGCACAGCAAGAAGCCTGAGGAGAAGTGCACAGAGACAGGCAGAGCTGGAAACACAGCACTCGGTGAGGAGCACACCACAAAGGCCTCAAAGGCCATTATTACATGTCTAAAGTAGGTCATTTGGAAGTAAGAGATTTAGAGCTTTGATTTTCCATTTCATTTTAGAAAGGAAAAAATTTATGTTAAAACAGATTTATTATTGTATTTTAGAAATACATCTGGGGCACCTGGGTGGCTCAGTGTGTTAAGCCTCTGCCTTTGGCTGAGGTCATGATCTCAGGGTTCTGGGATAGAGCCCCCACATTGGATTCTCTGCTCAGCAGGGAGCCTGCTTCCCCGCCCCCCTCTGCCTGCCTCTCTGCCTATTTGTGATCTCTCTCTTTCTGTCAAATAAATAAATAAAATCTTAAAAAAAAAAAAGAAGAAAGAAAGAAATACACCTTACAACAGACAAATTCATAGAGATAAAATGTAGAATGGCAGTTTCCAGGGGTTGGGGCTGGGGACAGGGAGAGGGAAGTTTTTTAATGGGGAGAGGGTTTCAGTTTTCTAAGATGCAAAGAGTTCTGGAAATCATTTATACAATATGAATGTACTTAAAACACCAAACACTTCAATGATTAAGATGTATAAATTTTGTCATGTGTATTTTGTCACAATTAAAAATAAACTTTAAAAAACTCAACAATAAGAAAATGAAAAACTTGCTTAAAAAATGGGGATAATATTTAAGTAAACACCTTAACAAGGATGATATACGGATGGCAAATAAACATATGAAAAGATCCTCAACATCACATGTCATTAAGGAAATCCAAAGTAAAATAACAAGATACCTATATACCTATTAGAATGGCCAAAATCCAAAACACTGACAACACTAAATGGTGGCAAAGATAGGGAGCAACAGGAACTCTCACTCACTCCTGTTGGGAATAAACAATGGCATAGCCACTTTGGAAGACAGTTTGGCAGTTTTTTATAAAACTAAACATGCCCTCCCATATGATCCAGCAATCACAATCCTTGGTAATTACCCAAAGGAGTTGAAAACGTGTTTATACAGAAACCTGCATACGGATATTTATAGCAGCTGTATTCATAATTGCCAAAACGTGGAAGCAACCAAGTTGTCCTTCAGTAGGTGAATGGCTAAACACACTGTGGCACATCCAGACAGTGGACTATTATGCAGTGCTAAAAAAGGAATGAGCTCTCAGGCCATGAAAAGGTGTGGAGGCATCTTAAATGCGTATTACTATGTGAAAGAAGCCAATCTGAAAAGGCTGCATACTGTGATTCCGACTATATAACATTCTGGAAAAGGTAAAAGTATGGAGATGGTAAGATGATCTGTGATTGCCAGAGGTTAGGCGGAGAGAGGGATCAATAGACAGGTCACAGAGGAATTTTAGGGCAGTGAAACTGCAGACGACCCTAAGGAACACGAGTGTCAACTGCGAAGGTCCATTTTTTTATAGGTCGATTTTTTCTGATAAATATAATAGAGTATGGTAAGTGCATTTCTTCTTTCTTATGATTTTCTTAACAACATTTTCTTTACTCTAGCTTTCTTTATTGTAAGAATATAATATATGGTATAGATAATATACAAAATATGTGTTACTGACTGTCTGTGTTATTGGAAAGGCTTCCAGTCAATAGTAGGCTATTAGCAGTTACGTTTCTGCGGAGTCAGTTGATTTTCAACTGCGCAAGGGCATTGGCAACCCTAACCTCCATGTTGTTTGAGTACTCTTACGGTGCAATAATGATGGATACGTGTCATACATTTTCTTGAACCCATCAAATACACAACACTAAAAGTGAGCCCTAATGTAAACCACAGCCTTCGGATGATAACGAGGTGCACAAATGTACCAGTCTGATAGGGATGTTGTAATGGAGGAAACTATGCATGTGTGGGGACAGGGGTATGTGGGAAATCTCTTTACTTTCCACTCATTTTTTCTGTGGACCAGGAACTGCTCTAAAAATTCAAGTCTACTAAAAAAAAAAAAGTGAGGAGCGCCTGGGTGGCTCAGTAGGCTGAGTATCTGACTTGGTCAGGTCCTGAGATCAAGCTCTGGGTCAGGCTCCTTGCTCAGCAGGGAGTCCACTTGAGATTCTCTCTCTCTCTCTCTCCCCTCCCCACGCTCTTGCACTCTCTCTCTCACAAACAAACAAACAAATAAATAAATACATCTTAAAAAAAAAAAAAAAAGTAAGTGCCATTGCTATTTCCTAGGACAGCACCAAAATTTTGTCTTCCAGGGTGCTGATCCATCAATTGATTTTTGTTACCCAACACATCAGCTAGAAGACAAATCAGTAAACACGCAGAACTACACACCCAGTTTCATATACATTTCTATCTCCAGGGCAAGAAAAACAAAAACTGGAGCTCCACACTTGAGCACAGAGTATAAACAGAGTTCAGAAGCTGAAGTCAGTTGGGTTTAGCTTCTCATCCCAGTTTAGTCACTTGAGAGTTACACGGCTTTGAGTACATTCTGGAGGATTGGAGCCTCAGGTCTGTAAAGTGAAAACAAGACCGACCTCAAAAATTGTTTGGGGATCCAGTGCCACAAGGGCAGCATTTAGCACATGGTAATTCCCAGTCTTCTGGGACTGTGGCTCAGCCTATGCCTTCGTGTGACAGTCTGTCCTCTCCCCAAAGAATTAAGATCACATGGCCAGAAGTGTGTGATTCCAGGTTGCTTAATCCCACTAAGACAGCTGACAAATTCAAAATTAGAGGGTCAAGCATAGCTCTTAGGACATTAGAAAGGTATTACTAGGGGCACCTGGGTGGCTCAGTCAGTTAAGCATCTGCCTTCAGCTTAGGTCATGATCCTGGAGTCCCAGGGTCAAGTCCCTAATCCAGCTCCCTGCTCAACAGGGGGTCTGCATCTCCCCCTGCCCCTCTGCCTTCTCCTGCTCTCTCTCTCTCTCAAATAAATAAATAAAATCTTTTTTTTTTTTTAAGTTATTAGTAAATGTGTTTGGGGAAAGCGGGGCCAGGGGAGAAGCTGAAGGAAGGCCTTGATCTGGGTGAGTGGCTCATCCGAGGGGCCACCAACCAGTCAGCAACTGGTGTCACAGAGGATGGGAATACTTGGTCCCCAGCAGGTCCTTGTCTGTCGGCTTCCACCGCAGCTGCATAACCAGCAGCAGCTTGGCAGGGGCGGGGGGGGGGGGGGGGGGGGGGCAGCAGGGCTCCTGGTGGCCTCCCAGAGTGCCAGGCTCAGTGAGATCAAGCAAGGGGGAGATCAAAGCACTTCCCAGGGTGACCCAGGGACCTGTGCGGGTGGGAAGAGAAGATGACAGGTGGGAGTACTTCAGCCAGTTCTCAGCTCACTCGAGAATGCCTCATTGTGCCCTGCCGTTCCCCGACTTTGAAACTGAGTCATTTACTTAAAATCTTTTACAAGCCGTCAGAATGTCTAAAACCCAAAGATTTTCACCTGAATAGAAGCCAGAAATCTTTAGAATCTCATTAAGATTCCAATAAATTAAACTACTTTAAATCTCTGGATGCCGTCCATGGCTAAGGGTCACAGTCACTTTTCTCCCCGTGTCCTTGACTGAGCAAAAACCAGAGTGCATGATTGGTCAAGTGTGTGTCCCAATACTGTCCCTTGGGGTGGAGGTGGGGGTGCAATGGGCTGATTGGCACTTGGCCACGGCTGAGACACTTTGCAGAAGAGAAGGGCAGGGGCAGGCAGCAGACCACTGAGGGAGCCACCTAGCATGGCTGTGGGGCAGGATCCATGCCAGCACAGGGAGGACCCCAGACCCCTTAATGTTAGGCCTCCTACCCACTTCAGCCACCCTGGACTCCTTCACTCCAGATCTGGGCCGACAGGCATGCAAGCCAGCAGCATTGTCAGCTTTCACTTGTGATCCCTGGGGCATCAGTGTGATGCTCAGAGGGCCAGTCTTTCCAGACATCCAGAGATTTAAGACTACATCCCCCGACTGTGTTCACAAGAGGGAGCCCATTACAGCAACTACAGCAACTGTTTCTCCATATTTGCTTTTCACCTTTACTGAAAACAAAAAGAAAAGGTTGAAGCCACTGGTAAGTGAGACTCGTTTGTAAGTTGGGGAGTAGAGAGAGGAATCTATTTATCGTGTCGTGGATTTTGTTTTCTTTCCCTCCCTGGGCCACTATCATACTGAACCTTGACCTTCTCCTTCCCTTGGAGGGCTCATCCACTCTTCAACCGGCTTCAGTGGCCACTACTATCCAGAGACTCTTGTGCCAACAGTTTCTACCCACTCTCTCTTCTGGAATTTAGATCTGCTTCTCCTGCTTGCAGAAACTTCCACTTGGTATCTGCCATGAAAAGGTCTTCCAGAGAATGCAAAATTCGACCTCCATTCCTCTGTCATTCTTCCTCTGAACTATTTTCTCCATGATTCATGCCAGCCGCTGAGCTGAACCCTCAAACTCACCCTCGCTACCGCCACGATCCTCTGCCTCCTTCCCTGAACTACTTCTGGCCACTCACCATGGCCTGCTGACCCAGCCACTGAGCTCATCTCCTAAAACCATCCCTTTGTGGGTGTTTTTACTATCACACAGACCCGGGTTCTTTTATACAGTCAAACTGGGACAATTTCAATCATTTTCCAATGAATAGCCTGTGATATTGTGATTCATAATAATAAGCAATGTTGTATATCTTTTCATCTGCATCCATGGGCAGAGTTTCCACGTGGACACGTATGGCACATAGCTCCCAACACTTTGTCATCTCCTAAGTGATAAGAGCCATGGGAGCCTCCTTTGTTAACAATATTTGATCTTTCGTCCAGGGCTCCAGATGTAACTCCTAAACAGCGAGGCGATAGGAGTGTCTTGTTAGTTATAATAAGCCCTTTCAATCTGAACTTTAAGCTCATTAGGCCGTTTGGGGGAAGCCTCTAGATAATAACCACCAAGACCTGGTTGCTGGGGAAACGACCACGTGATTGGTGAGTTGGAACTTTCAGCCCCACCTCCTGACTTCTGAGAAGGGGAGCTGGGCTGGAGGTTGCGTTAATCACCAATGGCCAAGGCTTCGATCAGTCATGCCTACATAGGGCAGCCTCCATAAAAAACCCTAACTGAAAGGGTTCAGAAAGGCTCCAGGTTGGTGTGCTGATGTGCTGGGAGGCTGGCAGGTTCGGAGAGAACGGGGAAGCTCCACACCCCTTCCCCCACACCCCGCCCTGGGCCTCTCTTCCATCCGGCTGTTTCTGAGTTGTATCCTTTTACCCTAAACTGGTACCTTTTTTTTTTTTTTTTTAAGATTTTATTTATTGACAGAGAGACACAGCAAGAGAGGGAACACAAGCAGGGGGAGTGGCAGAGGGAGAAGCAGGCTCCCTGCTGAGCAGGGAGCCCAATGCAGGGCTCTATCCCAGAACCCTGTGCAGAAGGCAGAAGCTTAATGAGCCACCCGGGCGCCCTTAAACTGGTACTCTTCTAAGTAAACTGTTCTCCTGAATTCTATAGGCTGTTCTAGTGAATTATTGAACTGGGGAGGGGTTTGTGGGAACCTCTGATTTATAGCTGGTGTGATAAACTGGACTCGAGACTGGCATCTGAGGGGAGGCGCCGTCTTGTGGGATCAGAGCGCTCAACCCATGGGATCCCATGCTGTCCAGGTAGATAAAGTCAGAATTGAGTTTGTAAAAAACTCCACTGACTTTCCCTTGCATGAGTTACCAGATGAGTATAGGACGTCCTGTTAAACTTGAATTTCAAATAACACATCTATTTTTTTAATATGACTATGTCCCATGTGATATTTAGGACATAATTCTGCTAAGTTATTTCTTACTGATGTGAAATTTAAATTTAACTGGGTGTCATATTTTATTTGCCAAATCTGACAACGCTACCCCTTGCCTACTTAACAGAAGTCAGACCACTCATGTGGCATTTAAGACTTTCTACCATTTGACCTTTTCCCATAGCCTTCTCCCACTATCCTTACAGTCAGACTTGTCTACTCCCTACTTTGGCAAGAATTGTCCTCCAGCCCAGGGCTTCCCCTTCCTCTCTTTGCCTGTTTAAATCCGATCCTCTTTTAAGCTCCATTTCTTCCACGAATCCCTCCCTGGGCTCTCTGACAGCCAGCACTCTGAGCCCATGGAGTCTGTCTACTACATGGATCTGATCTGGTTAAGACACTATGGAATATTAACAGCTCCCTGGGATTTGGTAACCCCAAGAGCTAGGGATGCTTTGGGCCCTAAAAGGCACTATGCTCCTTACCTGGGCAGGACCAGGAAAGCTCCAGTCCCACAGAAAGACTAGTGGCAGCAGCGCTCACACTCTGTAAGCAGCTCACTGGGAGTCGTTTGGCACATCCCGCAGGGGGTAGGAGGGAAGTCCTCCCTGCCAAGGGAGCCCGGTCACACGAAAGTGAAGGAGAAGGCAGGTAGGGGCAAATTCAACATCTGTAAAAGGCACATTCCTGCCGATGACAGATTCTCCCTCTTGAAGCTAGGGTCCTTCGGGCTCCCCACTTTGGGCGAAACACCCCCAATTTCTGCAGCTCTCCCCATGTGACAGGGCTTCCAGCCTCCACCCGCTTCCCTTGGACAGTCTCAAGTCAATCGGTATTGCTTATTAAAAAAGCAGACCCAGAGCCAGATCGCACACTCCGCAGTTAGGTCGCCAGGGTCAGTGCAAAAAATGAAACAACTGATTCCCTTGACCTGAATCCTGCGCTTCTCAGGGGACACATGAAATTGAACTAGGTGTTTATCACCCTTATCATTTTCAGGTTTTATATTTAGCTCGTGACTCAGCAAAATGCTCAAATCTTTTTCTCATAAATTGTTGTCAAGGTAGACTGCCTCTGACCTATCCTTGAATTCTCAAATGGAAATAAGCAGCTATGACATGTCTCCTTGATTTTAGGTCTGTATTCAAGACCATTCAAAACCCGGCTCCAGCAACTATCAGACTGGCCATCTTTCCCATTTTGTGCTCTCTGCAAATCCAATGAGCATGCCCTTGAGCCTCCTGTCTCCACTGGAGGCTCCACCGACGGGCCCTGGGTGGTCAACTGAAATTCATCTGCCGCTGAAGAAGTGTAGCGCATTTCTTCCCATAAGAGACACGAGACAGCACAAGGACCCCGACATTTTGAAAGGGAGTCCATGCCGTGCTCAGTGGGCTGGGAGGCAAGCTGTAGAAATTGCTTAGTGCCCTGGAATCAGTTGTTGGCCAGCCCACGACGGCGCACAGTTAGAAGGGAATAGTAAGGGATCCACGTTCCCCTTCTGGGCATTCTACCAATCTTGAAGTAGCCCTACAAGCATCTTCTCCACCTCTCATGGGCTCAGCTCCTCCTCCGTCACTTGCTCCTCTACAGAAGCTGAGCCGCAGGCACAGACCCTTCCCCACCTAGCAAATGCCTCCTCACATTGTACCCGGAGCGCCAGGGTGCTTCCACCCACACCTTCCCAACAAATTTGAATCGTTCCGCTCCTTTCTCTTCTCAGACAGCACGTTGCTAAGTTACAGGAGATAATTAGGAACAGGTTTGGGAGCTCATTGCAATTCCAGTCACGGTGCTCTCTCTCTGCCCCCCTCTCTCTTCCTAAGGAGCACGAGGCGCAGGAGGAAAATGTTCGTTAAGCCGAACCTTCATTTTTAAAGCAGGTAACTCAGGTGCTGGGCATGGCGCAGCGGGCTGTCGCAAACCGCACAGATGAAGGGATGTCGTGGAAATCCATGGAACACGTAACTGGACTCCCACCCTGCTTTGAGGAAAATGTCAGAAAAGGCCCTGGTCTCTAGATGGCGATTGTTTGTGCCCGGTGACAAGGGATAGAGCAGCCAGGAAATGAGCAGTTAAACCTTGTAATTCTAAAGTAGCAGGTGGAATCATTCTAATCACCATTTGGCTAAACATGGTATTTTTCAAACCGGTAAGAACAGGCTGGTGTCTGAAAAGTGACTCCCTTTGATTTCCCAAGCAATCCTTTCAGGACAGATCAGAAGAAAGCAGAGTTTTAATCCACTCTGATTAATATTGCAAAATGAGCTTCCCTGACACCTGGAATATCACTCTCTACACCAATGATGAAAGAGGACAGCTCAGAAATTTAGGGAAATCCAATAAAACTTCAACCACCTGCAAGCAGAGGGAGGTCAACATTGTCTCTCTGAGGTTGGGGTCCCCCGTCACTCCCTGAATGACCTGGTGCCCTCTGGCCCAAGCCAGACCCACCCTCCTGTGACCCCACTGACTTGTTTGTGATTTGCAGGTCTCCATTTTCTCACACTTCCCGAGGAGACAGAGCTGAGGCTGCCTCAGAGGGGCAAGGCACCCTTTGGATGCCAGGAGCTGATGTTTCCTGCATTTGTCACTGGGCATCTGTGTCTTCTACTCTATTTTCCTGGGAGCTCTCCATTTGCTGGTGCAGGACCTACTTGGTCCCCAGATTATTTATTGATGCCTTTCTCTCCCTAGGCCGTAAGCACCTCGAGGCTGGAGAGTGCCACATTCATCTTTGTAACAATAGACGTTTTTATTGAACACATAATTTTTCGCCCTCAATCTGAAGCTGTAATTCCTGGTCTGCCTTGAAAATCTTGGGCTATTCCAAATATTAACCATTTAGATTTATACTCTAAAGTCCTGAGGAAAAACTGCACAAAAATACTATTCCGATGGATTAAAGAGGTCTCTAGAAAGGCAACCCTTCCCTACTGAGATTACTTAGGAGTCTTTGGGTTTTGTTGTCATTGTATTTATGTGGGAATGATGCAAAGATCTCATTTTTAGCTCAGGTCCGGTTGCATATAAGGGTTTCTGGGGCTCTCTGACCACCCCTCTATGATGGGCAAAACTCTGCAGAGCGCTACTCACTCACCTCGAGGAGAGTTCTCAACCAATGTCACCCTCCCCTGTCACAGTTAGTTGTATGATTTTAATAAAATGAACGTAGCACATTCGGTAGTACATACATTTCAAGTCACACGGAGCTCAGTACCAGTGACTGATGTCAGCTCAGATCCTGCCTCTGTTACAGGAGAGCTGTGTGCCCCTGGATGAGGAATGTACCCCTTCTGAATCTGCTACCCTCACCTATCATTAAGATGTTGGTACACAACTTGCAAAGATGTAAATGTTTTGGATTCTGCACATGAAACGACTAGCAACACGCTTGGCAGATAGCTGATGTTCAATAAGTGGCAGTGGGCATTATTATTACTATGATTCCAAGTACCAAGCTGATAATACGAAGAGAGTGAAGGGCTGCTGTGAGTGGAAATGGTGCAGCCATCCGAGGGCATTGTGGCAGCAGAACTCAGGGAAATTAGGTGAACATATGACTTAGGACCCATAAATCCACTTTTAGAAGAAGACTCCCAGAGAGCACAGCAGAAGGAACGAGACTCAGGTGACTGATTGCAGCCTTCTCCGTAGGTGGGGAGAGTGGAAGGCAGCCTAGGGTTTCACTCGGGGAATGGATGAGAAAAACAGTGGCTTCCCCTGACAGAAGATGGAAGCAAATGAAGGAATCAGCCAGAGGTACCATCAGAAATATCCCCTGGTCCTTATTTATTTCTTAAAATTTTCTATTTTTTAAAAGTAATCTCTGTACCCAACATGGGGCTCGAACTCACAACCCTGAGATGAAGAGTTGCACGCTCTACCAACAGAGCCAGGCAGGAACCCCCATCTGCTGGTCTTTAAAACACAGTCTGCCATTTATTAAAAATTAAGAAACAGGATGAATCCCACAGCACACTATTACTATGGCTATCGCTATAAATTTCAAAGCCTACATTCATGTAACCATGCTCTGTACTCTATGAAGATCTGTATAGATACAACGACATGTGCGAACGTATAGGAGCAGGGACTTAAGGGTCGGGGTGGGGGGTGGGGCGAAGGTTAATGAGAGAGGAGTGAGGAAGAAGTGGGAGCAAAATGAATAAAATAAAACAAGAGAAGGCCTTTCTAGACTATTAGTGAACTCAAACAAGGAACGCATCCTTTTGCTTTGTTAGAAAAAAACCATACTGGTCTCTACTGTGTGTCTTGGATAAAGACACTTGAAAGAAAATGACAAGGACAAAATGGAATCCTTGGAGACTCCTCCTTATATCCACAGCACCTAGAATATGATAGGCAGAAAACAAGTGCTGGAATGAATGGATAAAACAAGACATACTTGCATTCACAAAGAACTTTTCCTCCTTTAGGTCCCAGAAACTGACAGAACCCTTGGGATGACAGAAGGAAGTTTGAGAACTTGCTAGGAGGCACCACCAGTGCCTCTAGGAGATGAGGATAGAGGAAAAGAGGCACATCAGAGTTGGGTCTCCAAGCCTCAAGGAGGCTGATTTCATCTTTGGAGGGAGATAAACCTTAAGCAGAGGAAACAATAGGAATAACCCATGGGAGATGGAAAAGCACAAAATTAGCCAGTGTGTTGGACTCTGAACTCTACAAAACCCAGAAGAAGATGACTCTGCTTGTTACAGGGTAAGGTACACGGTCTGCCAAGCTGTATAATTGATATTCTATGACATCAGGGTCGAGGGCCAAATCCCAGGCCTAATTGCAAATTTAAGGGGAAATTAGCTTCTGCGATGATATATGGCCTGTCAAAACTAATGGATTCCAGGTTCTGGCTGGGCTCAAATTCCCAAATGCAAATGTGCACAATGACTCCAATATTTTCTTCCTACCCCATTCTGTATTTATTGGGTGAGAATGTGCCTTTTGAGCATTTTATTCATTTTGAAACAATGAGGCATGTGATGGTGGCAAGTGATCGGAATCAAACAGCGTGTCCAATGCTTTGTTTTAATTTCTGATAAGTCCTTGGTACCTGCTTAATCTCTTCACAGGCCATTCATTCCATAGCGGGAGACTATCCCATCTGCTGTGTTGTCCCTAGTGGTCTGTTTATAGCAGCAAAACTTTTGGGGTATGTTTTAAAAATCTTTTTCTAGGTATTTCTGTTCTGACATACAGAGCTAAAGGAGACAGATGGTCATAAGGCAAAGATGAACTTTGGGGTTAAAAGGGTTTGAGATTTAGATTGGCCTCTTGCCAATCTAAAGGAAACTAAAAAGCACGATTTTTGAGAATTCTAATGTTCTCCTGCAGTTTGGTGTTCTTGCATATTTTAACATGGAATTACTTCTCATTTCTGGTGTCATTTCTTTTCTGAGACATCGATGTTTACAAATCAATCCTACAGCAAGAAACATTGTCAGACGTGAATTTGAGAGTCATAGCATCTTTAGAAAGACGCTGGCTGGAGATAGAGCCTGACTTTCTGACTTAGTGAAAAATGCACGTGGCTATGCTCAAGAATCACCATCATCAACTAAGGGACAGAAGCAGGAACCAGAAAAGTGCTGGACATCATACCTGGTAGGAAAGGCCTCTCACTCAAGCCCTCAGTACTCCGCCGCTCCAAATCAGAATCATTAGATATCTGCACATTTTAAGTCTCAAGTCAGGATTCTCAGCTAAACCTTCTAGAAAGACCCTCTGAAGGCAATGAGCAACCAGGTCGGCAAAGAAAGTTCAACAAGCATCATTCAAGTGGAAAAGTCCAGACCAGAGCTCTCTTCTACTCTCCTTCTCTGACTTTTTCAATTAGTTCTGCATCATGATGCCAGAGTAACCTTTTCTAAGAGTATCCGGCATCATGCCATCCCCAACCCAATCCTATCTCTGTTGAAAACCTTTCAGTAGTTCTGTGGCGTTCTTGGTATAAAGATAAAATCCCACTGTGACTTCCAAGGCTTTACATGGTCTGGCCCTTATTTATATCTCCAGACTCATTTCATGCCATACAATTTCTACAGTAGCCACACTGGCCTTCTACACATCCTGCTACCTTACGCCACAGGGCCTTTGCACATGTTCTCACTGACAGGGACGTTCTCACTCTCATCTTCCACTGCTTCCTACTCATTCTACAGTTCTCGAGTAAATATGACTTCCTCTAAGAACTCCTCCCTGATTCTCTAGTTAGATCAGATGCCATGATAGGCTTATAGCACTCTACACCTGCCTCAGAGCACTTGCCAACTCTAATTTTACATTCACTGACTGATGATCTGGTGGGTTTTCCCCCTGAATCATGAACACTGAGAGGACAGAGGCTGCGTCCATCTTGCAAACTGTTGTGCCCACAGTCTCTGGAACAGTCATGTCTTTAATAACTGCCTAAATGGATAAAGGAATGGATGAACCAACCCGGGCCAAAACCCACTTACACAATTGGGACTGCAGCCTTAGGGCAGAGGTTAGAAGGCTGTATGGACAGATGGCAGGATTATGGTTTTAGTAACATGACCTTTGATCATGCAACACCTATTTCCCAAGCACATCTACTGGGAAATGGAGACATGGCTGGGCAGTCACAGCAAGTAGCAAGGACAGGTTACTGAGGCCCTCGTGTGCTGGACACTGCTCTGGGCTTCCCATGGTGTCTCCGGAGGCTGACAGCGTAGGTCTGCATTGCGCTGGCTTAGAATCTTACTTAGCTCCACCACTTACTAAACTGTTTCCTTAAGCAAAGTGCTCAAGTGCCAGAGACCTCCCATTCCTCATTTGTAAAATGGGAAAATGACAACATTAACTTCAGACTGGTATTGTGAGGTTTCGATGAACTATGTGTGTCAGTTACAGTGATATTTGGCACATGGTAAACATTACAAGTATCGCAGCTGTTATTAACATTCTTGTTTCAAGCACAAGGAAACTGGGAATCAGAAGGATTTGATGACTTTGTTGAAAGACTCACAGTGAGAAAAATGGCTAAGTTAGAACTCAACCAGGATGAGTCTGCCTCCAAAGTCTTTCTTCTCCTGACGCTGTTTGGTTTAGAGGCTGGGAGCTCTGAGCCCCTAGGCTGAAGGTCTTTGGTGTCAGCACATGAGCTAGACTGGGTCAGCTGTGGCGTAAGAACCAGCACAAGAAGACGTACAGGAGGGCAGGCAGCCAGCTGCCGAGTTCTGGCCACAGTTGCCCAGATCAAGTCAAGTTTCCAGGACAGGAGCAGGGCAAGGACCACGTGATGAGACCAGGAAGCTCCATCAAAATTCACAGTGGCTGGGACCAGTTGGCAAAGTTAGTGTGGGATGAACAAGATGGCTGGTGACACTAGGCCAGGCCAGGCCTCGGAAGGCTGTGGATGGAGAATGGGATTATTCCTGAAGCTCTAGGCTTCAGGCACTAGGTTT
>NC_081571.1:5239622-5368694 GCF_022355385.1 Mustela nigripes
GCAGGAGGGAGGAATGAAGGATCCAGCCATGGGAACAGAGTTGTGGGGCCAGTCAGGGTCACAACAGTGCTGGGGCCCCTTCTGAGGCATCAAGCAGGAGGGAGGAATGAAGGATCCAGCCATGGGAACAGAGTTGTGGGGCCAGTCAGGGTCACAACAGTGCTGGGGCCCCTTCTGAGGCATCAAGCCAGGGATGGGGGTCAGAGAGTGGCAAGAAGAGTCTTATCCTGATGTACCACATGGGAGCCGGCCATGAATTTTCCTGCGGAAGCGTAGTTATGCATGACATTGGGATCTACAGGCAGTGTTTGAAGTCCTACAGTATAGGACTTCCTAGATTTCCCAGTACAAATGCAATTTCAGTATTCTGTTCTTTTGTTGTGGTAAGAACATACGTACTTGCCAAATCATGAATCTCAATTTGGGGTTCAGAAAATATGGCCCCTATAACTATAGTTCAGCTCGATTGTGAATTAAACCAGCTCTTGTGGACTGGAACTGGGAGTCAGATTCCTATTTCTATTTCCTGTGGGAAAATTCCTCCCAACTTCCAAAGAACTTTTGGAACAGAACCCACTTGTAGGTTGGGCACTGCCTACCCAGTGGAAAAAACCATTTGCTGATTATTAAGTTCAACGATAATGATATTGTGCCCCTCCTCGACATTATTCCACATTCCCTTCAGCCACAGGACATGGTATTTTAACAAAAACCAGAAATACCAAAAACTGTGGCTTGACAAGGAACCCACGGTCCCTTCAACAATATATGAATTAAAAGGAGAGAGCTTGCCATTTTCTGACTGAAAGCTCATGGCTCTTGAGAACATAGCAAGGTTAATGGGGGTCATCCTGCTCGGGGACACGTCCTTGGGGACACATCTTTACATGTGCCAGCCCACCAGTCTAGCTAATGCACAAGGACGAGAGGAGTCTCACCTGCACTTCAGGAGGACCTTGGTGTGTCTTTCTCTGTCTCTGTCTCTCTGTGTATCTCTCTCTGTCAAATAAATAAATAAAATCTAAAAAATAAAATAAAATCACAGGGCCTGGGACCAGTTGAGTATAGTTAGTGTGGAATGAACAAGATGGCTGGTGACACTAGGCCAGGCCTTGGAGGACTGTGGATGGAGACTGGGGTTATTCCCGAAGCTTGGGATGGCACTAGGCTTGCAGGAGGGAGGAATGAAGGATCCAGCCATCGGAAGAGTTGTGGGGCCAGTCAGGATCACAACAGTGCTGGGGCCCTTCTTGAGGTATCAAGCCAGAGGTAGCTGGCTCGCTCAGCTGCCTTTTGCTTGGCTTCTGCCTTCTTTTCTTGGGGGCAGGAAACTAAGCAGGACATTCTAGACTTTTTTGTTGCTTGTGAACAAGATCCTTCCCTCTCTTTCCCTTCCCCCACTTCCATCTCACAGTATTACCTCTGGCCTTAGATCCAACACTTTATATCCACACAGCACCACAGCAAACCGTGGATAACCAGAGCCACAGAAACCCCTATGGCCTTGAGTTTTCACGTCTCCCATTCTGCTGGTTTGTGCATAGTCATTTTTCCCCACTACCAAAGAGCTTTGCTTCATTTTTTTGCACAAATGATACCAAAACAAGAATGAGGAAACAAAACAATAACAAAAACCAGTAAATTGTTCTAGCCCTTGGAACATCTGTGTTCCTGAGTCCTTGCCCCGTGGCCGACATGCTTTACCTCTGATCAACTCAGTTTTGCATCTATCACTCAGTGATGGAGCCCTCACCCGACACAAGGCTATAACTTGTCACATGAAGATGAATCACTCTTATCCCAGAAGGAGTTCAGTCTGCAAAGCTTATAATCAGTATGGACACTGGAATTCACTCAACTTTAATGAGGGAAACTGAATACATGATTTCCCAGTGGAATGTACTCCTTGTCCATGAAGCAGGCAAATGGACAGCCGCCATGTTCTTCACCAGTTCTTTAGCACACTGAGTAGAATAATTTGATTCTAGAAGTGATATAGAACAGATTTCAATTGACTATCTCCAAACTGGATACCTGGCCCTGAGTTACAAAAATAAAATCCTAATTCCTAATACACCAGGACCCTAATTTTCAACTTCTCTGAGTTAGCTGGCATGCCACATAGCTGGTTTGGTCACATACTGTATTTACAGCTGTTCTTAAATGGCTAAAACACATAAAATGCTATATTTCTGTTTCTACTTAATAGGTGGAAAAACATGTTTATATGAGAAAAAGGAAATGGTCAGCTTAGTTTGGGCAGCACATTCTAAAGATACTGATAGGAACAGAAGGCCTTACAGAAAATCAAATGTTTCTGCCACATGATTTCCTTTTTTTTTTTTTTTTCTATTCTAGACCATTTTTGTTCCTAATTCTGCTACAGAATTTTTTCTTTTTTCTTTTTTTTTCCCAAAGATTTATTTATTTGAAAAAGAGAGCGCACAATGGGGGAAAAGCAGAGGAAGAGAATCTTCAAGCTGACTCCCTGCTGAGCACATAGCCAGATGCGGGGCTCGATCCCACAACCCATGAGCTCATGACCCATGGAAAAACAAAAAGTTGGCTGCTTAACCAACTGAGCCACCCAGGCGCCCCAGAAATTTATTCTTCTATGGGCGTATCTCTTCCCCAGGAGTTTATCAATAAAGAGCAACAGAAAAGAGGCAGATGCTTCTGAAGACTTCTCTTTCCCTTCCATCCAGGAGTGTCTCTGAAACATAGATAACCCTGTGACTGGCAGCAGAGTGACCAGAGCTTCCTGTCCAGGTATCTTTTGCACTCCTGATTTGGAGGGCAAGATGAAAAACTTTCACTCGTTTTAACTTCAGCTGAAATTACAGACAATCTTCAAGTTTCTTGGAACTAAATACTTAACTTTCATGAAGCTGGATAAGCAACTTTGTCATAACCTTTCCAATTCCATAAAGTAGAAACAATGCCAGCATTATAGCTAATCTAATCAGCAAACACAGCAGAACGTAATCAGAATAGTGCGTGGTCATTAGAAATAAGAGAATATTTTAGCCACTCTGCTTAGCTCTTGGGTTTATGTAAACCCTTGGCTCAATGGAGAGAATTTCCCTATGTTAACATCTGCTTTATTTTTAATTTTTTTAATGTAAAATTCTAAGTTGGCCAGGCTTATTCCTTTATGCATTCATTCACTGTTACGGCCAACAACTCTTTATCAAGCCCCTACAATTTGCTAACCAGAGTGCAAAGCACTGGGGATCTGACAGCAGAAAGTTAGCACGGGCCTCCGCTTTCGCAGAGCTTACATTTTAATGGGAGACTGGTGGTGAACAAAAAGTCAATGAATACTCAGAAGTTAGAGAGTAATAGGGGCTTTGTATGGATTTGGAAGAGATACTGTGGTAAAGAGAAACTAAACTGGGGAGTCAAAAAAGGTCTTTCTGGGGCACCTAGGTGGCTCAGTTGGTTAAGCGTCTGCCTTCAGCTCAGGTCATGATCCCAGAGACCCTGGATGGAGTCCCGAGTTGGGTTAGACTCCCAGTTCAGTGGGGAGCCTGCTTCTCCCTCTGCCCTGCCCCCAACCCTGACTCATTCTCATTCTCTCTCTCTCTCTCAAATAAATACATAAGATCTTCTTCTTTTTTTTTTTTTTTTAAGGTGTTTCTGAAAAAAGACATTTAAATTGGGCTGTAAATGGCAAGCAGGAGCCAGCCGTCAAAGGTCAGGACACCACACATGGCAGCAGGAAGAGCACACTGAGCAAAGTCGCTGTAGTCCTCCGAGAAAGTGACAGAGGTCCCAAGACAGTGAATTCAAAGGCAGCACAGAGGAAGGTCTACACTCCAGAGCCAGACTCGCGCATTTGAATCCCAGCTCCACCACCAGGATTCAAGTATCACTGGAGTACGTTCTCTAACTCCTGTGAGGGTGTTTTGTTTTGTTTTTTTTTTTTTTAAGATTTTATTTATTTATTTGACAGATAGAGATCACAAGTAGGCAGAGAGGCAGGCGGGGTGGGGGGGTAGCCTCCCCGCTGAGCAGAGAGCCCAACGTGGGGATCGATCCCAGGACCCTGGGATCATGACCTGAGCCAAAGGCAGAGGCTTAACCCACTGAGCCACCCAGGCGCCCTTCCTGTGAGGGTTTTGTAAACCTTTGTGTCCTTATTGGTAAAGTACGGATCATGATAGCTTCCCACTCAGATTTGTCACAAGGTTTAAAGGGACTCATATATGTTAGAATAATGCCCGATACATACTAAGCGTGATATAAGGGATGGTCACCATTTTTAGTACCAAAAGTGCCCCAAGTATATGCAATCATGATCACACCTGCGTTATTCACAATAGCTAAAAGATGTAAGTGACCCAGATGTTTACAGATGGATAAATGCATAGACAAAATGTGGTCCTTCCACACAACGGAATGTTACTTGGCCTCAAAAAGGAAGGACATTTGGACATGCACCACACATGGATGCACCACGAGGACATTATGCTTTATGAAACAATCTAGTCACAAAAAGACAAACATTGTATGACTTCACCTAATATGGGATGTCCAGAGTAGGCAAATTCACAGAGGCAGAGGGTAGAAGGGTGGTCGCCAGGGGATCAGGAAGGAGGACTGAGGGCTTAGTGTTTACTGGGGGCAGAGACTCAGGTTGGGAAGATGAAAAAATTCTGAAGATGGATGGTGGTGATGGTTGTATGACAATGTGGATATACCTAACATTACTAAACTAGACACTTCAAAAAGCTAAGATAGGAAAATTCAATGCTATGTGTATTTTTTTTTTTTAAAGATTATTTATTTATTTATTTGTCAGTGATGGAGAGAGAGCGAGCAAGCACAGGCAGACAGAGAGGCAGGCAGAGGCAGAGGGAGAAGCAGGCTCCCTGCCAAGCAAGGAGCCCGATGTGGGACTCGATCCCAGGACGCTGGGATCATGACCTGAGCCGAAGGCAGCTGCTTAACCAACTGAGCCACCCAGGCGTCCCGCTATGTGTATTTTAACACAACTTTTTTTTGAAACGCTAAAGGGGGCGCCTGGGCGTCTCAGTGGGTTAAGTCACCGCCTTCGGCTCAGGCCATGATGTCAGGGTCCTGGGATCAAGCTCGGCATTGGGCTCTCTGCTCAGCGGGAAGCCTGCTTCCCCCTCTCTCTCTGCCTGCCTCTCTGCCTGTTTGTGATCTGTCAAATAAATAAATAAAATCTTTTTTAAAAAGTGCTAAATATAAAGTACAATGTTCAATCATATCAGAGTAGAGATGGAGTAGCATTTAGGCGGTAGCCAAGGTTACTGGGACATGAGAAGTTGTACATCTCTAAGAGTTTCCACTCACATCTCAGTCTACACGACTGGGACCCCAGGCGTGTTCAGTTCACCGCCCACCTGCACAGTCCTGGTGACCATGGATGGAATTTTCACTCAAGACTATTTTCCTTCTCACAGCTCCCTGATGTAATAGCCAAGGTTCTTGTTATAAGCAACAGAAATTGTCAGGAGAGGAGTTTATTTAAAGGATATGATGTGGGCTCGAGAAGTAGGCCCAAGGCTAAGCATCCAGGAAGAGACCCCAAATCATGCCACAATACAGGGCTGCTTGGAAGACTGGGCCAGAGATGTCACTGCACCCCAAATGCCACTATTTACACCACTGTAGCTGTAACTACCACTGTCATCAGGACAAATGTCACTTATAGGTGGGACAGACTCTATGCCGCCACCCCCAAGAACTATATGCCTCAACTGTCACAGCAAGGATAAATTCCATGTGGAACTTCCTGTTCCAGATTTCTTACTTGTAGTTGGAATAGGACTGATAGATGAAAGTCACCGGTCTGTACCTTAACTTGATATGGCCAAGTGAGCTCTTGAGTTTCTCTTGGAGTCGTAGGATTCACAAATCTGGAAATTTTACAAAATAGCAAAGGTGAAAAGTACAGGGCAGCCAGAATCCTAGCAAACATCCCCTACGGTCCACTCCACTTCTACCCTTCGAGCATCAACATACACTCTTCCTTCACAGTGAAACTTCACAACCATACGTGATCTAGAAAAATGACCACAAAGTTCCTATGATTGTCTTGGCAAGGAAAAACCTGATGTCCTCAAAATATCAATGATCCTTAAATCAACCTCTAAACTTAAGGAGATAAGAACTAATGGCATCAGTGTTGGGCAGGTTCAATTTGAAATGCTAAAGAGAAAGTCAAATCTAGAATCCAGGAGATGGTCTGGTTTGGATGTATGAATGGAGGAGTCACTTGTGCGTTAGGTTTGCTTTCTAACACAACTGCTGAGGGTGACATCTTGGCCAACACTTCATGGAGGAGGCAGAAGAAAAGGAGCCAACAGGGGATGCTGACTAGGAGGCTTGGGGAAGAACAAGGAGAGTAGTGAGGCCAGGGGAGCAGGGGAGCGGCCAAGAGTATCACAGGCACAGAGGGGTACAGAGACTGGGAAAGAAAAGAGTCTCTAGTCTTTGACGACGTTCCAGAACATAGCTTCACCCAAACCATGAATGCAAGCCAGAACTCAGTGGGCTGAATGGGGCATGAGTGGGAGGCACAGAGGGGAGGCAGCCAAGTCCACACCAACCCTGTTATGAAGTTCGTCTCTACAGGGAAGGGGAGGGATGTGCCAGAAGACTTTATATAACAGAGTGGCTGATGTTTGCCCTGCGCATGAGCACACACTGTGTGGTCAACCTGCCTAGGCTTCAACGTGAACATTAATCATCCGTGTGCCCAGTTCAGACGTATGCTTGGTTTCTCATTTATCTTTCAGCGAAGGCTCCATTGAGTTTATTCAGGCACAAAGATTCTAGAGACTGTTTCAATTTAAAATGGTTCGGCAAATGGGCACTTAAATAGAGACAATGGTTTTGGCAATGATTTGGGGGCTTTAAGAAAAATAAATTTGCACCCGCAACTCAAGATATTTTTGTTTTGTTTTTCTGGGGTGAGTTATAAGCCGTTTCTAAGAAAAGTTACCCAGCGACAGTCACTTACATCCTTGTGTGTTCGATTTTGTCGTTTCTCTAGTTCATTCTTACTTAATATCCTTGATTGGAAATGTGCGCTTCTATTTTCTATGCAAATTGGGGAAAGGGCATATGAACTGAATTATTAATATACCAAGCACATGTCCCATATTTATGCCAACAAAACCAGCAATAGCCTGCTGTCACCAGCTGCAGATCCTGATTTTTTTTTAAAGAATTTATTTATTTATTTAACAGAGAGAGAGAGAGAGAGAGAGAGATCACAAGTAAGCTAAGAGGCAGGCAGAAAGAGAGGGGGAAGCAGGCTCCCTGCCAAGCACAGAGCCCAATGTGGGGCTCGATCCCAGAACCCGGAGATCGTGTCCTGAGCTGAAGGCAGAGGCTTAACCCATTGAGCCACACAGGTACCAGATCCTGATTTCTTCATGTCTTCCAGCTACTAATGTAGCTAGTCATAAAGTATCTTCATGTCTTCCAGCTGTCATAAAGTGTATGTAGAGAGAATTCCCTTACTCCAAAAATCTTTAAAGTCTTGCAGTGTTAAGAATTTTGCCAACAGAAAGACAGCGCTTACGGGCTTCCAGAAAGATAGCAAAGTGGGTGACAATGCCAAGAGCCTCCTCCTCACTAGATGCTATGACATACGGAAGCCACAAAAAGTTTTAGCAGCAAAAATGCCAGTGATGAATAGGAGATCTGACCTGACCCATGCCAGGTTGCTCTGTCTAAATTCGCAGGGCAGTGATGACAAGAGCAAGTTCTAGATCGCAGAGGGCTGAATTGGACCAAGGTTCACATCTGTGAGAGCCTGTTTTCCTGAGTTTGCCTCAGAGAAGCAAGGAGAAGGTGCCTGATTCCTAATCCTTTGCCCCTTCATCTGTATATTAGGGATAATCAGACCCACTTTACAGGTTTCCTAGGAAGACTGAACATGTCCATGCTGGTGGAGTCTCACTTGCACGCCTTGCACCAATGATGGTGGTGGCATCATTCTTATTCCACTTGAGTTCCGGCCACTGAAGTTCACCATAGCAGGCTGAGCTCCAACTAACTTCTGTGCCAGGCCCTTCCCCCCTCCCCCCGTGTGTGGCTTCCTGCTCTTTGGTCTTGCAGCTCTCTATTCCAATATGTCTAGAATGAGTTCTAGGCTCCTCTGAGTCTCCTGGGACATAGACCTCCCTTCTATAAAGAAACAATGCTGCCCTGTTCAATCAGCTTATGACAGCTAAGGCATCAGATTTCTTTCTTTCTTTTAATAATTTTTAAATTTTCATTTTTTTTTTAAGACTTTTGATATTTGAGAGAGAGAGAATGAACAGTGGAGGTCAGAGGGAAAGAGAGAGAAGCAGACACCGTGTCAAGCAGGAGGCCCTATGTGGAGTTCAGTCCCAAGACCCTGGGATCACGACCTGAGCGGAAGGCAGGTGCCTAACCAACTGAGCTACCCAAGGCATTTGGGTAACCAACTGATGCCCAAAACATCTGTTTTCTCAGCACCTCTAGTTCTCATGACTATATGAAAGTCCTTCTCTGAACCATGAGTGTATTGGTCAAGGTTCACAGAGAAACAGAACCAATAGTGCATACAGAGATATAAATATAAAGAAAATATGTAAAGGATAGGCTTGTGTGACTACAGAGGCTGGCAAGTCCCAAGATCTGCAGGGCCATTCCTTTGGCCCCTGATTTGGCAAGGTGGAGACCCAGAAGAGCTGATGGATGAGTTGCAGTCTGAGTCCAAAGGCCTGAGAACCAAGAGAGGCAAGGATGCCGTTCTAGGTCAAAAACTGGCAAGTTTGAGCCCCAGGAAGGGCCAGTGTTTCAGTTTGAGTTCAAAGATAGAAAAAAAGGCTGATGTCCCAATCCAAAGGCTATTAGGCAGGAATTCTCTCCTACATTGGAGAGGCTCTGTCTTTTTGTTCTGCTTAGGCCTTCAACTGATGGGTTGAGGCCCACCCACCTTAAGAAGGACAATCTGCTTTGCTCTATCTACAACTGAAATATTAATCCCATTTAGAAAAACTCACAAATGCACCCAGAATAATGTTTGAACAAATATCTGTGAACACCCTATAGCCCAGTGAAGATGACATATGAAATTTACCATTGCAATAAGCATATAGTCCCAAGGCTCAAGCCTAGGCTAATCGTAAGATTCCACTAGCTAAAGGTGGACACATGACAAAACACTAATGAAGCAGACCAGATAAGTCATATACTGCGGACTTCTAGGAAAGGACATCCTTTTCTCTCTTTCTTTCATTGGGATGCCTAGAGCTACTGTAGCTGTTCACCATCCTGAAGAAGTCAGTATAAGGAGACCAGAGTGGGCCAGGAGAGTCCCAGAGGAATGCTATGGCCCTAATCAAGCTATATATAAAGTCTGATTACCTTGCAACATTTCCATTACCCATCCTCCACTGTGTGACCCAGTTTGGTTGGGTTTTCTGAAACTTGCAACATGAAGTCTAACTGGTCTATTTACTCCAACACTAGGATCAATTTTGTCAGCAATCTGCCCCTGTTCCTGAGTTCTGTCCCTGTATAAGCAGTCAGTATCTGGGACAATGTCCAACCTAAATTATGTACTGGACCTGGAAAGTCTCCCTCAAATGTCACCTCTGCCTAGTCTTACCAGAATGACCTCTACCCTGCCCTGCCAAATCTCAAGCAGAGAGGAATGATGTCCTAGAGTGAACCCCAATTTGGAACATTCCTTTGGCCCTTGAGATTTGAAGTCCTTTTCGGAAGCAGCCCCTCCATCCTGCCCATTCCCAACATTCTCCCTTTTGCAATAGCCAGTGCCATCTGGTAATGGATTATGACCAAATAGTAGAAAAAATGATTGCATTGGTAATATGACAGGAAAAACAAAATAAATGATCAAAGACAGAATAGTTGTTGCTGGCAAGTATAATTGTTGAAGCAAAAGCTGTATTTGATCAAATCAGCAGCTTTTTCTATCCCCAAATTATTTCCCTGAGAAAAGAAACAGGAGGTAGTTGGTGAAAGAAGAGGTTGCCTCCCATGCTGCTAATTTCAATTCAGCTGTGAATTTACTTATGTGAACTTCCTCCATCTACTTATGTTTTTGACCCACACAGATTTAGGCTTAATATTGGGTAGGTATTTCTTTATAACTTATTTTTTATTGAGCCACTTATTTTGATGCTCTGAAGTTTAATGAATAAATTTTTATTCAACTTAATCCTGCTCAATTTACAAACAGTATTGATAACTCAAAAATAAAATAAAATAAAATATTTAAAGCATGAAGCCAGAGTCAGAGATCTAGGATTGGTGGGATTTCTAAGTATTTGCTGCCTCGGTTCTGGTATTTACTCATGAAAGTCACAACAGAGTTAAATCCTGCCCAGGAAGGAGGAAAGTGTAAGACTTAGATGTTCTGACTAGGGAGTCTGTATAACCGATTGGGAGGGGACAGAAAGACGTACAACCAATTCCATCGGGTTCCAGGGGAGCCTTGAAATCCTATCTTCAGGATGACATGGGAGAAATCCACTGAGCACTAGGTTTATAAAATGAATGGAGGCTGCTTTAGCAGAATCTTGAAAATGGCAACCCCAGGCCTCTTCTTGGTTTGGTCTGTCTCTTCCCAGGCTGAGGTTCCATGACTGCTGGCCAAGTCCAGTCTTGAATTTCTGAATCTGGGTGCTGCAAAGATAGGGTACAACTCTTCTTCCTGATCCTAAGGCAGAGTGGATATGGGAGAAGGAGCCATCCTACTCGAGTGAGCTTCAGGGAAGCTCGTTCTTGAGTGACAGCCAGGGTTCAGCTCAGGCAAGGAGGTGGAGGAACATTTAGTGATGATGGAGGGGAGTGTGTTTTCCTGCAATAAGAATTCCAGAGGGCAGGGCAGAAATGTTTGAGTGATAGTCAGCTGGGACCCTTGGGCCAGGGGAGAGGGAGCCCAGATCAGCTTAGGGTCAAGAGAAGTGGATGGTGGTTGGCTGGAGGGCCTTATAACTTGGGCATGGATCAAAAATTACAATAATTCACTCATCTGTCCTATGAATATTTATTGAGTGTGCTCTCCATGCCAGATGGTGGTTTGGCAATGAGAATACAGACGAGAATAACACAAAGTCCTCACCACGTGGAGTATATCCTCTACTGGGCCAGACATCAGGCTCTGGAGAAGCGCAGTGAGGAAGCATCAGATAGTCAGAGAACTGACAGGGATAGCGGCTGCTTTCTTAGGTAAGGTGGCTGGGAAAGACCTGCCTGAGGGATCCCATTGAGCAGAGAACTGAAGGGAGCAGGGAAGGCCAAGACCAGGAGGCTTCCCCCAGAGGCCATGGGGGCCATATGGTATGTGGAGGAAGACTTCCGGAACAGAGGGGCCAACACAGGAGGAGGGGAGGGAAAGGGGAAACAGGAGTGAAGGGCCAGAGCAGGCAGGCTCTGAGAGGTCCTGGCCTGGTGTTTGAACTTTATTCTGCGTGGAACACCAGGCCAGTGGCACCGAGTGTGGAAGTGTCATGATCTGCTATTACACCACAGACCTGTGGTGTGAGGGGTTCAGCTAGCCTCAGCTGTCTGGAGTGTTAGTCCCATCAGCAGCCATGAAGACAAGCATGGCCCAGGCCTCTCAGGAGCAGCCACATGCAGGAGTGGGGGTTTTCCCTGCCCTAAAAGTGAGGTGGCAGAAGCCAAAGGTGGTCTTCAGCTCCCGAGACTTAGACAATATGGGAAACTTCTGGTGAGGGGACTGTGGTTTCTAAAGACAATCATCTCCCACCGAGAAAGGTTTGGCTCCTCTAGAGAGGCACACACAGCCTATTGACTGGACTTCCAAGCAAGGCCTATTCGTTCCAGGCTGCTGGCAGGAAGCTCGAGGCAGGAGTGGGAGGTGTGTCCTCGTTGCCTGCGAGGGCCCGAGCTCTGGGCCAGAAGGGCACAGTGGCTGGGCTAAGTGGGAAGGCCGCACACTGTCACCTGGCAGGACCAGAACCGTAGTAAGAACAGCAACAACTAGAGCACTGTCTGCAACAGCTTCCAGAGTAAAATCTACCCAAAATGAAAGTGTAGAAATTCTTTTTTTTTTTTTTTTTAAGATTTTATTTATTTATTTGACAGGCAGAGATTACAAGTAGGCTGAGAGGCAGGCAGAGAGAGAGAGGAGGAAGCAGCCTCCCTGCTGAGCAGAGAGCCCGATGCGGGGCTCGATCCCAGGACCCTGGGATCATGACCTGAGCCAAAGGCAGAGGCTTTAGCCCACTGAGCCACCCAGGCGCCCCTGAAAGTGTAGAAAATGTAGAAATTCTGATTCTTCCCTCACTTAATCCTACTGAGGGACTCTGAAATGGATAGCAGACAGCAATGACACATGCAAATGGGTGCACATGCACACATGCTCACACACGCGCACACACGCCCTCCCGTCCCGCACAGGTTACCGGACTGGTTCTGAATGGATCCCGTTACTGCGCTCTGCCCAGACACGCAAGTCGCAGATTGGTAAAGACGTGGAAACCTAGAACTGGATTGAAGCTCTTCAGTCACCTGATCCAATGTGCTCTGTTTTGCAAGTAAGAAAGGGGAGGAGGTCCTCCAGAAAGATGAAGTGGCCTGACCAGGAATGTGGGCCCTGGGAAGCAGAGGAGGAGGAAAGGCAGGGCCCCTCCGTGTGCTGCAGATTGGGACTCCTATCCTCCCTGTCCAGGTGAAGGCCAGCCCATGAGAGTGAAAATTCCATCATGTTCACCTACCACCCTAAGTTGTCCCCGTCCTGATCAACCCCACCCCCGCCCTCCAGCCTCCTCTCAAAAGATGGTGACCTCACCCAGACCCACAACCATTTGGGTGGTGCTCAGTAAACAGAACTCTGGGACCACAAGAAGTAGGCACGGGGCTAAAAGTTCTGACAGCTCTAAGAATAGCACCAGCATTAAGCAATAACTTGCCAAGAGCCACAGTTAAAATGGTCTCAGATGTAACCAAACGGATTAGCATTTACACATGGAAATGAATGTGCTCTCCTTCCCAGCATTCCGATTGGTGGGTTCTGTCTCTCTCCAGTGATGTTTATTGCTCATAACATCCCTGGACCTTCCCTTTAAGACAACAATAGCAGTGAAGTAGGCTTTTGAGCCAAAGATACCTAAGTTAAATCGTAGTTCTAAAACATACTGACTAGCTGTGTGACTATGGGTGGGTTACTTAATCCCTCTGAACCGTAGCTTCTTCAATTATAAAAAAAAGCCATAATTATCCTTACGTCACAAAACTGATAAGAAATTAAATAAGATGACAGAAAGGAAAGTACCTGTGCTTGGTATATAATAGATTCCCAGAAATACTTTCTTTCTTTCTTTCTCCTTTGGGAATGACCCTCAGAAAGTGAAGCATTAGTTTAAGTAACTTAGTGGAGCCAAATTGTTACCTATTATTCTGAAGGTGAATAACATCTTTGAAGACGGCCAACAGTTATTAGGATTCAAGTGTGATAAGTAAGAACAGCAATCAAAAGTACAGTGCAAGGTACAGCCGTCGTGTTCATAATAAGAATGGTTTTCTGTATGGATCAAAGACAGTTTCCTTAATGTTCACCATGTTCTAAGCACTGTGCTGGGTAGTGTGACAGTATAACACTAAATAGACCATAGTCCTTGTCCTGAGGAGCTCACGGGTCTGTATAAACGACAGTGGCATTGCTAGTGAAGTTTTCAAAAGTAATGTATATGGTGTTGAAGATATTCTAGAAACTTTGTTAAAAATAAATTTTACTGCCTCATATCTTAAAAAATAAATTTTACTGCCTCATATCTTAAAAACTGCCTCCACATAAATCATTAGAAAAATAATTAGAGGGGCGCCTGGGTGGCTCAATGGGTTAAAGCCTCTGCTTTCGGCTCAGGTCATGATCTCGGGGTCCTGGGATCGAGCCCTGCATCGGGCTCTCTCCCTGCATCTCTCTCAGCAGGGAGCCTGCTTCCCCCTCTCTGTCTGCCGGCCTCTTTGCCTACTTGTGATCTCTGCCTGTCAAATAAATAAATAAAATCTTTAAAAAATAATTAGATCATTCCCCAAATAATTAGCTATTCTTTACTAATTTGGCATGGTTTTATCAAGATAAGCAATTAATAAATTATTTTAATTTCATAATTATGTAGGCATTTTCCAAACCTAGGTTTTCAAACCAAGAAAGCTACTGATATTTGTTATAATCTCTGATCAGGGGGCGCCCCGGGTGGCTCAGTCAGTTAAGCGTCAGCCTTTGGCTCAGGTAATGATCCCAGGGCTCTGGGATTTGGGGGTGGGGGGGTCCCTGCTCAGCAGGGAGTCTTCTTCTCCCTCTTCTGGCCCCTTCCCATTGCTCCTCTCTCGCTTGCTCTCTCAGGTAAATAAATAAAATCTTTTTTTGAAAAAGAATCTCGGGGTGCCTGGGTGGCTCAGTGGGTTAAAACCTCTGCCTTCGGCTCGGGTCATGATCCCGGGGTCCTGGGATCGAGCCCTGCATCGGGCTTTCTGCTCGGCAGGGAGCCCTGCTTTCTCCTCTCTCTCTCTGCCTGCCTCTCTGCTCACTTGTGATTTCTGTCTGTCAAATAAATAAATTAAAATCTTAAAAAGAAAAAGAATCTCTAATCAGGTTATTAATTATTATTTTAACAGTAAGTGGCCTTCATAACACAAAGACAAAGCTTCAACGTGTGAACTATTTTTCTGTCCTATATAGAACAAAAGCCACCCTCCCTAGGAAGTTTAATGCCCTTCTATTTTGCCTTGGTTTCCTTAATTGTGAAATGGAGATATTAGAATTACCTACTCAAAATATTGTGGTGAGGATTAAATGAGCCCATAGGGTTTAAAAGGTTTAAGCAGTCTGAGCAGCACAGTGAGTTTGCTGTTACCATGTGTTATTCTAATCTGATACCCACACAATAATACCAGGTAGTGGGTTATGGACGGCCTTCTACACTGGAATTCTACATTCCCCTTATGATTAAAAGATGTCATCCAAAGTCAGCTTTCTGGGTTTTGTTTCACGGTCAGCAAAAACTCAATATGAGGCATTATGAGTATGCAAAGAGAAACAAATATAAAGATCCAACCCTCTGATGTGGCCTGAGGCGGGGAGGCCATGAGTGTGGGGAAATGGGAGTTCTTCCAGGATGAAGCCTAGAGGCGCTCATTTTGCTCTGTTGGTAGCGGCTCGCCAAGTCTGAATCTGACCATGAACGTTCCTTCTTGCATTCTACAGCCCTTTGCCACAGCATCCGCAGAACGAAGATACAGCAAGGTGGGGTCTGGCCGTCACCCCAGGCGCTGAGATCACAGGAAAACGGAGGACGGGGATCTGGTGTAGTAAACCTCAGTCTGACTTCCTTTCAGTCCTCCCGGACCCCGAGGCTGGGGCTGTGGGGGCGGGCTGTGAACCTTCTCTCCTACCCCAACGGCAGCCTTGGTGTAGGGTCATTGCATGCGGAGAAGAGAAAGTAAGGACACATGTGGCGTGGAGAATCCAAAAGGCTACGGCTCTCCATCTCAGGACTCTACATCTCTGGTTGAAGGCTGGGGAGAAGGCGGTAGGAATGGGGTAGACCAGGAGGACAAAGAAAAAGAGTTTATGTCCCAATACATCCAATTCTCTGCCCTGAACCAGAATTTTCAGTGCTTTCAACATTTAGACATTCCTGTAGAATGCCTCAGAGCAACCTGGTCTGACGCGGATGCCGTCTTAGGTTTTGCTGAGGGCCTCTCCTCTGGAGAATGAGAGAAGGCCACTCCCCGGAAGTGAAGTGAAGACACCCCGTCACCGGCTGAGAGAGAAAGCTGAGGACGGCCTCAAGAAGACCAGCAGCTGCAGGCGGATGGCAGGTGCCAAAGGCCAGAGAGGGGGCGAGTCTAAGAAGTTCCATTTCCCCTTCCCCGGGAAGCCTGGTGGATAAAGCCCGGCTCCCCTTTTATCTCGGGAAAATCTAAGGAGCGCAGTGAGACTGGTGACCTGAGTGGTTCAGATCTTATCAGAAACACAGGGCGCATGACAGGAAGTAGTATTGAAGAAGCGGAAGTACCATGTGTCTGAGAAGGCGGTGGTAATCCAAACGCGGAGGAGAGGCTTGAGGGGCTCGGGGGCAACTAGCAGCCAAAATGAAGGTGAAGATGCTGAGCCGGAACCCTGACACCTATGTCCCCGAAACCAAACTGGACTTACAAAGAGTTCCAAGAAACTATGATCCTACCTTACATTCTTTTGAGGTCCCACGAGAATATGTAAGAGCTTCCAATGCTACCAAACTGGAACGGGTATTTGCAAAACCATTCCTTGCTTCTCTGGATGGTCACCGAGATGGAGTCAGTTGCTTGGCAAAGCATCCAAAGAGCCTGGCTACTGTCCTTTCTGGGGCATGCGATGGAGAGGTTAGAATTTGGAACTTGACTAAACGGAAATGAATCCGTACAATACAAGCCCATGAAGGTTTTGTACGAGGAATATGTACTCGCTTTTGTGGGACTTCTTTTTTTACTGTTGGCGATGACAAAACTGTGAAGCAATGGAAAATGGATGGGCCGGGCCACAGAGAAGAGGAAGAACCATTACATACAATATTAGGAAAGACAGTGTATACAGGAATTGATCATCACTGGAAAGAAGCGGGTTTTGCCACATGTGGACAGCAAGTAGACATTTGGGATGAACAAAGAACAAGGCTTATCTGTTCAATGACCTGGGGATTCGACAGTACAAGTAGTGTTAAATTTAACCCAACTGAGACATTTCTCTTGGGAAGTTGTGCTTCTGACAGGAATATAGTACTATATGATATGAGGCAAGCTACTCCTCTGAAAAAGGTCATCTTAGATATGAGAACAAATACAATTTGTTGGAACCCTATGGAAGCTTTCATTTTTACTGCAGCAAATGAAGATTACAACTTGTATACGTTTGATATGCGTGCGCTGGACACTCCTGTAATGGTACATATGGATCACGTGTCTGCGGTGCTTGATGTGGATTATTCTCCCACTGGGAAAGAGTTTGTGTCTGCTAGTTTTGATAAATCTATTCGTATCTTTCCTGTGGACAAAAGTAGAAACAGGGAAGTCTATCACACAAAGAGAATGCAACATGTTATCTGTGTAAAATGGACTTCTGACAGCAAATATATTATGTGTGGATCTAATGAAATGAACATTCGTCTGTGGAAAGCTAATGCTTCTGAAAAATTGGGTGTGCTTACATCACAAGAAAAAGCAGCCAAAGATTATAATCAGAAGTTGAAGGAGAAATTTCAGCATCATCCACATATAAAACGCATTGCTCATCACCGGCATCTACCAAAATCTATCTACAGCCAGATCCAGGAAGAGCAGATCATGAAGGAAGCTCGCCGACAAAAGGTGAATCCTCTCAAACATAGCAGGCCTGGATCTGTGGCAATTGTGTCAGAAAAGAAGAAACACGTAGTGGCGGTTGTGAAATAATACTTGGTATTCCTACCAACCCTGATGTATAATTATTTGTTATATTTTGATGTGCAGACTGTGCAAATAAAGTACTGGCTCTAGAATAATGACAAACAGCTCAGTTCCATGTGTAGAACATTACCCTGAAAAACTGTCCTGAAAGATGGCCTGGTTGATAAAACTATCTAACATTTTATCCTTTATCTGCTTGCTTATTTCATTGAAGAATACAGTATTGCCAATTAACATGTTTATTACTGCTAGAAATTGCAGATACACTTTGATCTATTATTGTAGGTATACTGTACATTTGAATTTATGTTTATGACCAAACATCTCTTTTGTTGTCTTTAGTATTACTTTGGGTAATTATTGCAATGATTCTTCCAGTGATTACATATGATGTGTGGAAAAATTATGTCAGAACTTTTTAAAATTCATTTAATTTTCTGTGCTTTATTTATATTTGGCTCTTTGAGACTTTAAAGATAATCAAGTTGCATTTATATAACTTTTATAAATAATCATTATAATTTATGGTCAAGTGAAGATAATAAAACATCCTTTTCTCAGCATTATTAAAAAAAAAAAAAAAGAAACACAGGGCAACTTGCTTATTCTTGACTAGGGTCCTCTCCCAAAACAAAGTCACCAGAGCACATGGAAATAGGCAACGGTTCTTAGAGTACTGGGAATGCACGATTCAGAAGACGAGTGCTAAAACAGACTCTCCTTTCCATTCACAACACGGATGTGTATTTTCCTCCTACGTGCTGGCTACTGAGCTAGGCACTTAGGGCCCAACAACGAACCATCAGACAGCACCACCACACCCACAGAGCTGAAATTCTAGAGGGGGAGACACAGCGCTAAGCAAGAAATGAAGAGTGCCCTCTCGGCCCGAGAGCTGAGCGCTATGGGAGGGTGTAGGAGGCAGATTTAATTCGACATACCTCTTGTATGGATAAGGAGTAACAGCTCTAAGGTTATTCTTTTATTCTGTTCTTCTGTTACTACTTTATTCTGTTACTACTTTGAAAGTCCAAACGCCAATCTACTGGGTTAGTCAGATGCTTAAGCTTTCCCTATCTGCCCCTTTCTGGAACCCCCAAAGCATCTCCAAATGGATCCCAAAGTACTTTCAGGTAGGTATACCACAGACACTGCAGTGAAGCTGTTCAGGCTCACCTTCTATTCCTTCATCGTTTCCATGTTTAACTTGTTTTATTTACTCATTTGGTAAAAAGTGACTCAGTTCCTCTGTTCGACTGTTTTAGCATCCATGAAATGTGGAGGAGCTCCCTCTATCCCATCTTTCCCGTGCAAACACTAGTTACAGGGTCTTGAGAGGGCTTTTCACTGAGAGCACTGATGGCCTCTCACATTAGTAAAACCTATTGTTAATATGCTCCCTAAATTGTTCAAACCTCTAATGTTAGCATGTGATCTTTATCACTCCTTTCATCCCAAACCGCTTTCCATAATAAGATATGACATTGCCAAGGTTGTTCATTTAATACAGCACAACTGCTTTTTCTGGGTCTGTGGGAGTAGACAGACTAACCTCTTTAGTCCACTGAAATGAATTTCCACCAAGCCTACTTGACTTGTTGTTAGAATATTCAAGAATACGTAGAGTTGGGAAGTAATTTTTGAGATTATTGATGCCATCTTTGTTACTGGGCAAAAGGGAAAATCATAGGGTTGCTGATCTGAACCTCAAATGCTATGTAAAGTAAGACAGGGCACAACATTTGCTTTCTTGGCATGTAAATTTTGAATCATAGCAACTTGTATTAGGTTGTTCATAAAAATTTTGAATTATAGGTGTAAAATGGTAGTTATAATAACCACCTTCTGAAAGATTACCTGGATAAATCTACTTTTTTTTTTTTTAATGTCAGAGAACATATTACCACAAGAAGTTAATGCCATAATTGCGTGACTGATCAGGACTAGGTGTCTCTCGCTATCGTACAATTTCCCCCAACACTAAACTGGAACGTTATGGCTGGGTGTGCTGATATTTCCAACACCCTTACCATCGACACTTGCACTTGGCAGTTACTTCTCAGAAGCCCCTCCTACTCAACAACTTAAAAATTGAATGGAACTTATTTTGCCAAACTTGACACCTACCTCTCCAAGATTATTGCAAATGGATTTGATGTTCTCTTTAAATTCCCTTGAATGATTTTCCTCCTTTCCTGGCGAAAGGAACCAGTGGTCTACCACACCAGGGCTGCTGGGATAGGATGTGATGGGAACCTCGAACTTTCCCACGATGGAAGTAGCGTAGGAGGGATCTGTCGTGCTCTCCTTGAAGTGATTACTCTTTGTGGGCTTCTTCACATCCTCCTCCACGTCTCCCTTCGCCAGGCTGCCCCTGCCCATTATTCGGAGTGACCCAGCACAGGCAAAGCTATGCAGGAGTCTCAGGCAGACGCTGAACAGAGGGTAAGCCTGTGACTATTTCATTTTTAAAGATGTCTGCACCTAAAGCATATAAATCATCCATAATAATTCTTCCTGTCTTGGTTCATCGATGTTGGAAAAATCATTATAAATTCCAATTCCACGGCACACACTATGGTTCCCAGTCAGGTTCCAAACAGACATCAGGAAAAAACTAGGGGGTTGTTTGGGTGTCTCTTGAAATTCTCGTCTGAGTGGCAATGCCCGAGTCACCAGCTCTTAAATATTATAAACATGAAACCAAAGCATGGAGTCTTCCCATCAGCAGGATTCAGATGCTCCCAGAGAGGACGAAGCCAGGAAGACCAGCAGGAAGGAGCGCGAGGGCTCCCAGAAACATCAACATCTAGTGGCCATAGAGAGAAGACTATCCTGAACTCGACACCCCCACTCTCAAGAAAGATCTAGAAGGGTGCTTAGGCATTGAACTAGGTCACCCTCCACATTTCCAGGTATGAAAGTTGAAGCCCAGGCCCAAAACAGCTCACTGAATTTCACACCTCTAATGGGTGGTGTTAGTGCTTATTTCCCATAGGTCACTGCTACCTGATTACTAATATGCAGGAACTCCCGGCAAATCAGTCATGCAACAATGGTTAGTGGGTAAGAGGGAGTGTCAGTGGTTTACGGTTCACCAGATACTTGCATCTAAATGCGCTGATTTTCCAAATTTGATCATTCATCCTTTATCGATCATGGCACTGCTTTATGAAAGGGGGGGGGGGAGTCAAAATCATATCCCCGTTTAATGGAAAACAGGTCAAAGCAAGCTTTGAGGAGGCATATCAGGCAGGCTCTAGCTCTGAAACTTTATGCAAACTGAACTTATACAAGACATTTTCTGCATTTTGTGATGATAAAACACGAGTGAGTAAACAGAATACTCTTGCTCCCCAAACACTGGATGTTTTATATCTACAGTAAAAGTCTGTAATAAATCTAGAAGAAAAAAATATCACAGAGGTAAATAACTTTGTACTGTAGGTACAGATTGGTCCCATAAGCTTCAAACAGGGTGCTGAATGAGACTTGCTATCTTACAGATTAATGGACAGCAGGGGAGACAGAAAATTCCAAAGATTTGAGAATCAGAGCTGTTACGCAAGGTAGGGGGAAAAAAAAGAGGAAGCCAAGGTTCTTAGTCCCAAAATATCCCTACAGGAAGCTCAGTGGAACAATTTTCCATGGCAAACAGGAGACATGTCTCATAATAAATAACAAGCCAGGCAGGGCTGTGAGCAAGACAAGGAACCTGTAAGGGAGGGAGGGAAAAGCTGACGGAGCAGGCTCGCTGTTGTTGACTTGCCCTCCCAAAGGAAAGCTGTGGGCTCCAAGGCCCAGACTCTGAATATTTATATTCTGCTTGTAAAATGTGTCTTTTATAGAGACATTTCATCACATTCTACTGCATCCAAAGAGTTCCTTGAAACAAGATCCTTTTATACTTCTCATCTCCCCCAGTCATCAAGACAGCAGATGTGGAAACTGGTCTTTATTTGGAAAGGGGGAGTCAGGCAGAGATGCTCTGGCCAAGGCCGAGGCTCCCAGCAATCTGCCTGCCTGCCTCCTATAACAGATTAAAAATAAAAGCAAAAACAAAACCAAGATAACAACTATATTATATATATGTTATATATCAGATCTACGTACCTGAACATAAATATACCTGAATGAACCTGGTCCATTCTGAATTTAAACATAAGGTCATATACTACTCAGCCATCCAAAAAAAAAAAAAAAAGAAATCTTTGCCATTTACAATGACGTGGGTGGAACTAGAGGGTAACTCAAAGACAGTTACATGATCTCGCTGATGTGTGGAATTTAAGAAACAAAACAGAGGATCATAGGGGAAGAGAGGAAAAAATAAAACAAGATGAAATCAGAGAGGGAGACAAACTCTAAGAGACTCTTAATCATAGGAAGGAAACTGAGGGTTGTTTGAGGGGAGGGGTTGGGAGGCTGGGGTAATGGGGTGATGGACACTAAAGAGGCACGTGATGTAATGAGTGCTGGGTGTTCTATACAACTGATGAATCTCTGACCTCCACCTCTGAAACCAATAATACATTATATGTTAACTGAATTTAAATAAAAATAAAAGAACTAAAAAGAGCCAAAAATATAGATCAATTCTTAATGACAATCAAGAAACAAACACTTTATGATCCAACTATGCCATTGAGAGCCCAAGATCTTTTAGAGTCATGCTTGTCCTCCCATTCTTCCACTTGGAAATGCATTAAGAACAGAGACCTGAGGAGCTCTGAAGGTCCAGTATGAGTGAGTCATGGGAAAAAGCCAAGCCATACTCACAACCGTACTCACTCCCCAGCAACTAGGAAGGTTTTAGTTCATAAAAAAGGAGACAACCGATGACAAGCACAAGTGGCATGGACAAGCTGGAGACAGATCTCAACATGGCAGGGGACCCAGGCAGGTGACTGCTGCAGCAGGGGTGGACTCACTAGTAGGCAAGGGACAGCAAAGTCACCTGTGCACAGAAGATCATGGGAACTCCTGGGGCCATGCCGCCATGGCCTTGTCTGCCCATCACAGCAACTCGTCCCCCTGCCCCCTGCCTTCCCCATGGTCCTGGCCAACTCAACTAATAGCATGCTCTTGCCATATGTGCTTGATCCTCTGCCACCTCTGTCCCCAGCCCCCACCCATGCCTTACCTACCTGCCCCTGACACTGCCTACTTCTCTTCGGATTTCTCTCAGATGTTTCCTGTATGGAGTTTCTTCTTAAACCCTCTTATCCCTGAAGCACCCCCAAAAGGGATCATTCTCTCCCTTGGGCTCCACTGTACTCAAACAATGGACACACACCCTTATCTGTCCACTTCCTTTTACTGACCATCCCCTGGATTAACCTCCCCCCACTTTCCAGGTTGCACATGTATGTACCCCCAGTGCCTCCTCCCAGAATTCCATGCCTGGGCATCCTCCAAGAGCCCCTGAGCAGGAGTTGAGGGGCACACAGCATGAGACACGATCCTGTCAGCTGCACCTGTCGAAGCTGGACGGAACCTGCACAGGTAAGTAAGTCTTCAAGATGTTGCTGGAATGTGACAGCCGGGAGGCCCAGAGGGAGTCCATAAGGGGTGTTTCATGTGGCAAGACAGGATGCAAACTGGAGTTCATGGACATGGGGGCAGGAGCATGACAGGTGGGGACCCGAGCAGGAACATCCAGGAGAAGAAATATCTGGCTTCTGAGGAAGATTTACCTCCAGCCCCAGGCATAATGTCATTCACTTAAAATGTCAGGACAAAGTCAGGCACTCAGATCTCTGCAGGCACAACCTGTCCACCGGGACTGGAACTCACTCTCTGCTGTTCACACCCTTGTGGCGGATCACAAGGACGCCGCAACAAGGTAGGTGCTGCGTGGACAGACAGGACAGGAGCTAGAAGCTGCCAATCTTCACATAAAAAAGCTGCGAGCTATACATCAGAAAAGTACATTTACCATCCAGGCTTTTTAACTTCCGCTGAGACAGCATAAAAAACCATTTCAGCTCTTGCAGACTGTAGCCTGAGGTGGAGTCCCAGCCAGCGCCCCGCTGTGGCCTGGGAGCTGCTCTGGCTGGATGCCATCCTGGCCTCCCCTTCCTCTTGCTGCTGTCGCAAGACTTGGGGAAAGTGGGCCCTGAGGGATGGTAGAAGGTCTGAGCGTCGCAAGACTTGGGGAAAGTGGGCCCTGAGGGATGGTAGAAGGTCTGAGCTAGCCTCGGATCTGGTAATACATAAGACCCCTCAACTATTCTGTGACTGTTGTGTATTGTGTGTGTGTACTGTTTGTTTGTTTGTTTCAACATTCTTTTCTTAGAACCAGGATGTTGGGTTTCCTGGGAAGACCAGTTGAGCAGGTTAATTTAGCTCTGGGAAACTGACCAGTCAGCATTATCAGATTTCACTGGAGCTAGAAACCCAGGGAAGATTTTAGACTTCTACCAGCGAAGTTCAGCTTTCTGTCTTCTAATGTCTTCTATATACAAGGAACACTATAACAATTTCTCATAAATTCATGGCTAATATCAATCTCTGATGTACGCAGATGGTTCAAAAAGAAAACATCCACAAATATAAATCATCAGGCAATGTCTTCTTGGCTTGCAGATGACTATGGTGGCCCCACATTAAGGGGGAACAACAGCAGATATATGGAAGAAATACACTGCCTAAACTGCAAGACGACAATATTACATTTTTAAAACCTATTGCGATCACTTACAGTCTTAGGTATTATTAGTAGTAGTATTAGTATTATTACTGGTACTGCTAGTATTAATTTTACAGTGAAGGAAACTAAATATTTCTTTCAGTTTCTTAGGATGAATTCTAACTTGTATTTTTAAAAGTCCTTCTCTAGTGAAGATGTGTCAAAGGCTATTTCCTCTAAATACAACTTTCCTGGAGCCCGTAGACTTGATATGGGATCACCTAGTTTTTGTTTTGTTTGGTTTTGGGGTTTTTTTTTTTAAAAGTGTATTTAAGTAATCTCTACATCCAACATGAGGCTAGAACTCACAACCCGGGATCTAGAGCTGCACAGTTTTCCTAGTGAACCAGCCAGGTCTCCTAGTTTTAAAGTTTGCTAGCTAACTTGAAACTTCATCCTCAACCTCCTCTTTGCTCTGTGGATACTCGATAAGAGTGCCTGCTAATTTGTAAGTATTTAAGACTGGGTCTCTATGTAATTTAACTAATTCGATTGGATTTTGATCAGAGGCTGATGGTGCAAACTAAAATCTCTACTTTCTTGAACCACTTGAAATGTCCATCATCAAGTACCAAACTGAATTTTATAAATGTTAAAGGACAAAAAAAAAAAAAAAAAAAAAAAAAAAAACAACTATATATTCTCTATATTCTCTACGTGTAGGATACAAATTTCATCATGTACTATTACAGGAGATTATAAATGTGCGAGGATCCTATTTCTCCTTGATTACTTAAATGTACTAGATCTGTTGAATTGTAAAATAAAAATATTTAAAAGCATTCATTATATTTGTGCTTATTAAATTCTGTTTAGATTCTAATAGTTTTTGCTCTCTGTTTAGAATCGCTTTTTTTTAATGTCAGTATCTTATTTTATCTCAACAATATATGGCACTGTTAACAATGCAACAGAAGCATTAGTCACCCGGGAAATACAACTGAAGAGCATAATGAGATATCGCTATGCTGCCAAGTAGTGGGAACAGCAAATGAAAGAGACAGACAATGCCAAGTGTTGATGAGGATGAACAGGAGCTCCCACCCTGTACTGGGGGCATAAACTGGCATGACCGCCTGGGAAAACTGGTGGGATTTTTTTTTTTGAAGCTGGTCAGTTTGCACAGCCTCACATCCCCAAGTACACATCGAATCGAGATGTAGATCTATACTGACTATAAGCACATATAAGAATGTTCAGAGCGGGGGTGCCTGGGTGGCTCAGGTCACTCTCTCCAGGTCCTGGGATCAGCCCCCGCTTTGACACAGGTGTCTGCTTCTCCCTCTGCCTCTGTCCCTTCCCTTGCTCGTACTCTCTCTCTCACTCTGTCTCTCTCAAATAAATAAATAAAATCTTAAAAAAAAAAAAAGAATGCTTATAGCAACTTTATTCGTAACACTCTCATACTGGAAGTCTCAATTTCCGTCAATAGTAAAATTAATAACTAAATTTTGGTATCATATAATGGACTTCTATACAGCCACAAAAATCAACAAACTATAGCTTTACACACATTGTGGAGGAATCTTGCCAATGTTATGCTGCATGAAAGAAGCGACACAAAAGGGTACACACCCAAGAACGCCATTTATATAAAATTCTGAAATAGGCAGCACAATCTATGGTGCCGAAAGTCTAGATAGTGGATGGATACTTTCTTAGGGAAGAGTAGTGACAACAGGAGATGGAAGAAGAGTATCTGGGGGCTGTTTCTTGATCTCAGTGCTAATACATGATTGTGTTGGCTCTGTGAAAATCCCAGCAGCTGCCTGTGTAAAGACTTGTGCAATTTTCGGTGTGTGTGATATACTCCAGCAAACATGTTTGGTAAGAATTGAATACAGGGCTCTACCCAGGATTTAGGATGAAACTGAGAATGCCACACTTTCCCTTTTTTACAAGGTAGAATAGTGAGTCAGGCTCACTGTGTGAATTTCTTCTCCTAAGTCACTCTGTGAAACTGTCAGCACCTCCAGATGAGGTAAGTAGTATGATCCCATTTTGCAGATTCACAAAGGGAGGTCCCCAGTGGAATCAGTTTGTCCAAAAGCTCACATCTGCTGAACAGCCAATCCCTCCACCTTGGAGGATGCTGGATCCAGAGGGCAGCCCACCAAAGCTGAGAGCCTGGAGAAACCACGAATGACTACACCCCTGCGTGCTGACTTTTTCCCCCTTCCTTCAGGGTATTTCATATAGATTGCTTAGAGATAATTCAAACTGAAATTAAACTTCAGAGTTCCTCCATCTAACTTCTCAGCTTCCCTTGCACATTCGTTTTCTTCTAGCACCCTTTCTCATGAAGCCGGGTCATCTTTACAGTGTTGTTTCATACCCTAGATTTCTTCTGTTACAAGATTTGCTTTTACAGTATTTGTAATAACAAAACAAAACAAAACAACATGTATTATGTGACCCACCCAATTCCATTTAATAATACTGCAGCTTTATATAAGGTGTTCGGTGTTTTTATTTTATAGCAAATTAAACTCAGGGCAGAAAGTGTTTATTCAAAATGTATACACACACCCTACCTATTTCCAAGCAGCTCTGGCTCATGATAAAAGGTGCATATAAAATAAAGCCGAAATACACAATTTGAAACCTCATAAAAGGGGTAGAAACTAATTTAGGTTAATAGAAAGCCATCGCTGAACATGAAAATCAAATCACCGAGCTCTAAACTTTCTGGAAAACAAGTGCATAAATCTCCTAATCTGATAGAAAGAAATAAATCAGTTTTAAAAGGAATACAATTTTTTAGATAGAAATTTCCAAGAGGCATGCCAAAGAAACTTATATAAAAGGTTTGATAATGATACAAATCATATATAGATATCAAGTGACGGTAAGAAGAGTCACGTCATGTTGGCGGCGCCGGGCTGGCTCAGCAGGTGGAGCTCTTGATCTCAGGATTGTGAGCTTGAGCCCAGCAATGGGTACAAGGATCACTTAAAAATAAAATCTTAAAAAAAAAAAAAAAAAAAAAAGGTGTCATTTTAGGAGGGAAGTGTTAGCCCTGGATTTTATTTTTCAAGAACAAGTTCCAGGGGAAAAAAAAAAACAAAGGAAAGCAGAAATAAAGAGAGGTTCTTAAAAGGCAGCAGAGACCCACCGGGCTGGCTGGGCAGTAGCCCTGGGACAGCTGGTGAGCCCTGAGGGGCCACAAGGCCAGCCTTGCCCTCTACCTGCAGGGCCTCCATCTTCCCACCAGGCCCAAAACACAGAAATAGCAATGCTTAGCCTGCCTACACATGACGGCCCTCTGGGCAATGGGACACGCTCTACCGTGTCACTCCATCCTCTCATCCGTAGAGGTGCCATACATGGGGGAAAAAACAACCACATTTTCAAGGTTGAGAAATCTGTCCTTCTTGGAACCTTTGTCTTGAGGGTGATTTCATTTTTTCCACTTAGTGTCCTTTCCATTTTTGTCAGGAAGGGCATTTATGAGACGATCTCAATGTCTGATGAGTCAGCACAGAGTGACAAAAATGTGACCTTTCACTATGAGTTGTTCTTGTCCAGGGTTCCATCCTTCCCCTCTGGAATAAGTCCACAAACAAACAAAAAAAACCTCTCCCACTTAAGGTTACAAGAGACAATTCACTGAAGACTCCATCCTCCAGAGAGGCATGCTCTTTTTCTCGGAGCTATTGACTATGGATTCCCATCTGGAAATTACCAGTGGACCCAACATTCCGTGTATGTGTGCACATGTGACGTGCACTCACATAAACATGTGTTCAGTACCTGTATGTGTTTTTGTAACTGTCATGCAATCAAGGCCCAGAATCTGGAAGATGGAACCTTCTCTTTGCCCTGAGCAGAAAAAATTATAATTTTTTTTACAAAAAATGTATTAATAAGGTAAAGTTATAGTTTTTACTTCATAAGGTATCAAGTTGTTATGCTGTGCACCTTAAACACACACAATATTGTATATCAATTATAGCTCGGTAAAACCAGAAGGGGAAAAAAAGTAGATTGTATCATCACATAAGCATCTTTCCTCTCGAGCCCCACATGTGTCATTGCCAAAGCAAACGTCTGCAGTAAGGCAGCTAAGGTGGAGCAGAGGATTAATGTGCCGCTGAGCCAAAGAAGGGGACCATGGAGAAAGTTCTGCTAGGCTGTTGGCATCTCTCTATCTACAAACATAAAGCTGAAGAAGAGAAAGGACCTTGCCAACACCAAAAGCAAGTACTTGAGATTTAATGTGGGTTTTTCTTTTTTTTTTTTAAGATTTCATTTATTTACTTGTCAGAGAGAGAGAGTGAGCACATGCAGGTGAAGCAGAGGAAAGCAGGCTCCCCGATGAGCAAGGAGCCTGATGTGGGACTCCATCCCAGGACCCTGCGATCATGACCTGAGCTGAAGGCAGACGCTTAACCCACTGAGCCACCCAGGTGTCCCGAGATTTAATGCGTTCGTATGCCCCAGTCAACTAAGCTGTGATTGCCATTATTAACAAAGACACGCCGTATTTCATACCACGTTTGCATCTTCCTATCAAGTGCCAGACTGTTGTTAATGCTTTGAACATGTGATCTAAACAAACAGTGGCTGGGGCGCCCGGCTGGCTCAGCCAGAAGAGCATGCGACTCTTGATCTTGGGGTCATGACTTCGAGCTCATGTTGGGTGTAGAGATGACTTACACAAACAGGTTTTTAAAACATTAAAAATTAAAAAAAAAATAGTAGACCTCTGAAGAACCCATTTTTTTTTTTCTTAACTGTATGTTCCCAGGGGGTACTTCTCTAAGTGGGGTTCTCAGAGCACTGGTGTCAGAATCAATGGGAAGGGCTTGATAAAATGCAGATTCCCGGGCTTCACCACTGGTCAAGTAGAGCAGCCCCTCTGGGGTTGATGCTTGGGAATTCCCATGTTAGTCAAGCTGCTTGGATTGTATCTGTGCCCAATACATCGTGAGAAGGTCTGTCCTATAGTTAATTCAGGAAGCTGCCCTGATAGTCAGCACACAAATGACTACTTGGGAGCCAGTTTTGTGAAATGATGAATTAGAGCACACGTGTGGTTGTGCCCTTGCTCCTCACACCCACGTGACTTGTGAGGAGAGCAGTCAATGGTTTCATCCAGCAACCTCCTGTGCTTTAAAAACTGCAGTGTTATAAACACATGCCTCCTCCTCCCCATTTGTGCTTTTTAAACTTTTTTAAAAAAGATTTTATTTATTTATTTGTCAGAGAGAATAAAAGAGCACAAGCAGGGGGTGTACCCGGCAGAGGGAGAAGGAGGCCCCCCATTGAGCAGGGAGCCTGGTTCAGGACTAAATCCCAGGACCCTGATATCATGACCCAAGCCGAAGGCAGGTGCTTAACCCACTCAACCACCCCAGACGCCCCCAACTAAATTTTCTAATGAAATGATATAAAGATGAAGGCTGCGTATCAAGGCAGTAATGTTGACCTTGACAACTCACTCTGATTCCCACTGGCCTTTGCAGCACTGAGGTTGGTCCCAAGTCCCCTCTGCTCTGTTCTCAGGAGACAACAGCCTCCCTTTACCTATCTTGCTCTTTCCCTCTTTCATTTTAGGCACAGTGCACGTGTGACCATCTCCTTGAGTTAATGAGACTAAGCCAGTCGCCCGGATCCACCATCCATGCTAATGTCTGTCTTTCCCCAGGCCCAGCCCATACCTCCCATTTTTCTACTCTCTAATGGGCATTTTCCGTCCAAGTTTGGAGGCATGAAATTATGAGACGGGATGGGGTGGGCGGGGAGGGGGAATCGAAAAACTAAAAAGAAAGCATTTTCTTACCACCATCATGATTCCCTAACCCAATTCCAGACTTGTCTGTGTTTCTATTTTCTTTAGGGCTTTCATCTACAAGCTATTTGACAAAACTGATACCGACTTTTTTGTTTGGTTTTATAGAACGTCTTTTATACCAGGGCTATTTAAATGTGAGATTCTGATTCTAAGGCATTCAACTTTGACATAAGCATCAGACTACGCTAATCTGTACCCGGCCAAAAATTTTCAGTTAGGAAAATGGGCTTTAATCAGAAAGAAAGAGAAGGAGAGGGAGAGAGAGAGAGAAACAAAAACAAAAATAAAAATAAAACATTTATATCCAAAATTCAGGTTGAAAACCCATTATTTTGAAAATCCCAGTCATCTATAACTTTGAAACTGCCAGGGGATTCTACAAAGAAAACATGTTACTTTTATTACAAGAAACGAGCTTTCCAAAATTTCTGGTGCGTTTGGAGCGTGCTGTGGGCTGAGTCAAGCTAAGTGGACAGACTTGACCTATTTCCACTCCATCCCAGCTCACACGGTCTATCCAGTTTATCTGGAGTAGTGGGCCCTTGTCATTTGGTTGGGCCACCCAGCCTCTCCACCCTGTGTTTCGGGAATGTCTGCTGATTGGGTTTTAGTGGCAATTCAGAGTAATTGCTGGGGGTGCAAATCTAATGAGAAGTTGCTTGGGATTGGCCAAACATCGTCTGGTCTGCAGTCTTCCTTGTTTCTAGGGCAATGGCACGTAGCCTCGGCTCCACTATCAGAAGACCTTCACCATGCTTTGACACAGAATGGCAACCCAAGAGAGACAGATCAGGGTTCAGCCTCTCCTACGTGAGGACAGCACCAGAGGCGACTGGAAGTGTGCTTTCTTGGGGCAAACATGGCATTGCTGATAACAGCGTTAATAGTTGCCAGAAAACCAAGTTCTGGCGGAGAAAACACAGGACCAGAGCCAACTACAGAAGTCCCCCCACTCCCAATCACACACATAGCAACTTACTAAAGACAAATAAATACATGTAGGTGGGGGCACCTGGGTGGCTCTGTGGGTTAAGTCTCCACCTTCGGCTTGGGTAGTGATCCCAGGGTCCTGGGATGAAGCCCTCATCGCATCAGCTCTCTGCTCAGCAGGGAGCCTGCTTCCCCCTCTCTCTGCCTGCCTCTCTGCCTACTTGTGATCTCTGTGAAATAAATAAAAATCTTTAAAAAAAAATTGTAGGTGACTCATCTATCCCTCTAGTTGACAGAGCAGCAAAAGACAAAGAAGGAAGGACCAAATTCAAATCAGCATTGCTTTTGAGATCCAAGGCTTCCTACTGAGAATAAAAAAGTTCCCTTTTATGCAAGTTGATAATAGAAAGGAATTTCTGAGCATTTGCCATGTTTTAAAATTCTGATTTGCAAGTTGAACCGTTTAAACCTGTTTTCAGATCATTAAACTTGTAAGAAGTTGTGAATCAGCTTCGACTATTTGCGCTCTCTCAGGAGTGACAGTGTCAAGTCTCCACCTACGAGTTCTGCTCCCACCAGGCTTTCCTCCTGCCAGGCAAGACGGGGAAGCTGACAAAGCCAGTTTGGTAAATGAGTAGTAGCTGGTAGAGAAATGACTAGCAGCTGCAGCCACAGCTGGGTTCAAATGCAGAACTTAACGTGGAACAATCAAGAGATTGTTTTTAGGGTGACATCATACACCGTGAACCTTTTATTCATCTGCACAGAACAGAGAAAGAAAGGGTCACTAATTACAGAGAAGCCGATCAGAGAGCAATCCGGATTTTATAGCAGGAGCCTGCCCTCTCCTTGTCGGTGATGGTGTGAACAATAACCTTTTTTATTGTCTCTGATAAAGGGTGCGTGAGAACTGGAATCGTGATAACAAAATCACCCCTATTTCCTTGCCTGTGTCGCTGGGCTGCCGGTCTGGGCCATTACCTGGGATGAGCTGGTTCCTTTGGATTTGTATGCTCATTTTTCAGCCAAGATTAGAATTACATGCTATTGATGAAATGCAGAGTTTTAAAAGGCATGCCTAATTATTTGGTGGTGTGCCTTTTGGTTGTAACTGGGATTTCCTAGGTCCTAGTGAGCCATGAATTAGATCAGAGGTTGGCAAACTCTGGCCCACAGGCCAAATGTAGTCACTGCCTGGTTTTGTAAATGGAGTTGTACTTGGCACAGCTATGCCTATTGCTTATCTATGGCTATCTTCATGCAACAATAGTAGAACTGAGAAGTTACAACAGAGACCGTCCGACTGGTAGAGCCTAAAATATTTATTATTTGCTCTTTACTGAAAAAGGTTGCTGACCCCTGAGTTAGGTGCTTCTCTTGCTTCTTTGCACTACAGAGGCACCTTGATAAATACTGTAGTCACATGAAACATTTCACCATACCTAACCACATGTTTGCATGGGACAAGACAGAATTGAGGAGGCAAACCAAGGGTTCTCTTTCAAACACAGATCCTCCCTTGAAATTCCAAAGGTGACCAGATGATTGGAATTCCAAAGTAAACACACAATGGAGAGAACTAAAAGTCCACTGGCATAATTCCAGAAGGATTTGCTTTTATAGTGGAGGGTCTGAAGGATGAGATGGTCCATGAGACCTTTCCTGACCATGTTATTGCATTTAAAATCCCCTAAAGGGGTGCCTGGGTGGCTCAGTGGGTTAAAGCCTCTGCTTTCAGCTCAGGTCATAATCCCAGTGTCCTCAGATCGAGCCCCGCATCGGACTCTGCTTGGTGAGGAGTCTGCTTCCCTTCCTCTCTGTCTGCTTCTCTGCCTACTTGTGATCTCTCTCTGTCAAATAAATAAATAAAATATCAAAAAAAAATAAAATAAAATTCCCTAAAGACCAGGGTACCTGGCTGGCTCAGTAAGTAGAGCATGCAACTTTTAACATCAGAGTAGTGAGCTTGAGGCTCTCATTGAGGGTAGAGATTACTTTAAAAAATAATAAATAAGTAAATAAAATCCCCTAACAACCAATCAGAATATATCTGTTGAGAATCTAGCTTAGTTGTTATTAACCCTTTTGGGAGTGAGGGTGGCTAATACTTACGAAAACTGACATATACACAGACATCCACAATTTCATTTGTAATTTCCGAGGGTTCTTGGACTCCCAAGAACCAGATTAAGAACCTGGATCTTTGTGGGAAGGGGGGTTGGGAGAAGGGGGGGTGGGGTTATGGACATTGGGGAGGGTATGTGCTTTGGTGAGTGCTGATTCACAGACCTTGTACCCCTGGGGATAAAAATACATGTTTATAAAAAAATAAAAAAAATAAAAAATAAAAAAGAACCTGGATCTTTTTTTTTTTTTTTTGCTAGTTGTGGGAAAACAAAATTTAAAAGGCACCAGCCAACAAACCTGTTTTTAATTAACTTAATTAACAATTAGCAAGTATGTACTTGGCAATTAATTTAAAATTAGCAGCATCTACTAAGTGCCAAATAAGTGATACATATAATAACATTACCGAAATTGAGAGACTACTGTTGTTTAGTAAGGTGAGAGAAGCCTTCACCGAAGAAATGGGATTTATCTCAGCTCGGAAAGAATAGCTAAGTGTTAGACACGCAGAAAGGAGCAGGGAGGGATGGTCCACAAATGTCTTCTAGGCTCAAACAGTTCTCAGTCTTAGGTTTGGAGTGTTTGGGTGGCTCAGTGGGTTAAGCCACTGCCTTCGACTTAGGTCAAGGTCTCAGGGTCCTTGGATCAAGCCCCGCATCATGCTCTCTGCTCAGTAGGGAGCCTGCTTCCCCCCTCTCTCTCTGCCTGCCTCTCTACTTGTGATCTCTCTGTCAAATGAATAAATAAAATCTTGAAAAAAAATTAAAAAAACAAAACAAAACAAAAAAACAGTTCTCAGTCTTAGGTTTATTACCTAGGGGCCCCGGGCAGAGGAGCATCTAAGACATCCCTAAAAAAATAGTCGCCTCTACAGATCTCCAGAGTTGAGGCCTCAGAAGAAATCTCTTCACCTTGTCTCTTGGTACTATTGTGACCTGGCCATACTTGGCCTACTGTTGCCTTCTTAAAATCTGTTATAATTTTTTAATAAATAGTAGCATTTTCATTTTGAACTGGGCCTTGCAAATTTTGTAGCCAGTTCTGATCCTGGGGGAAGAATGGATCCAACAGTAATATGATCAAACACGGATAAGACAGGAAAATGTACCATTGTCCCCATCCCCAAGCTGGGACACCAGTCTAAAGGGTGAAAGAGCTCCAGTTCATAGAAGGCATACTGAGGTCTTCTCACCAGGTCTTACAAATAAATTTAAACTCCTTTGGATGATTAATATGAAGCTAATTATTATCTACAAACTTCTCTCATAGCAAGGGCTGTCTAACCTTTCACTTGTGCAATTAAAACTTGCTTTCCTAAATTTTAAGATTTCTATCACATTTTTTTAAAAAGATTTTTTATTTATTTATTTGACAGACAGAGATCACAAGTAGGCAGAGAGGCAGGCAGAGAGAGAGGAGGAAGCAAGGCCCCGCCAAGCAGAGAGCCCGATGCGGGGCTCGATCCCAGGACCCTGGGATCATGACCTGAGCCGAAGGCAGAGGCTTTAACCCACTGAGCCACCCAGGCACCCCTCTATCACATTTTTTAAAAAGAAAACCAATCTATAAATGCTATGATTAAATGAGGGGGGGAAAGATTTTAGATTTATTTTCAATTTCATTATTTATGTCTTTTATTTTATTTTATTTTATTTTTTTAAAGATTTTATTTATTTACTTGAGAGAGAGACAGTGAGAGAGAACATGAGCGAGGAGAAGGTCAGAGAGAGAAGCAGACTCCCCATGGAGCTGGGAGCCCGATGCGGGACTCGATCCCGGGACTCCGGGATCATGACCTGAGCCGAAGGCAGTCGTCCAACCAACTGAGCCACCCAGGCGCCCCATGTCTTTTATTTTAAAGCTTACTCTATTTTTATTTCTCCAAGTTGCTGTAACAATTCAGGTTCTCCCTTTCACCTACCCAGAGTCTTTGGTTCAAGAGGCTCCAATCCTTTGATCTACCTGAAGGACCAACCTTTCCCCCCTTTAATCTTCATGATGTTCCTTGTGAGTTAATTCAAAGCAATTTCCTTCAGGACTTCATTGTTATTGGAGATTTTGCTTTTCTTCTGAGAATGAAGAATTCTAAGTTTGAATGGAGTGAAAAAAAAATCTTGGTACCGCTGGAACCGTCAAGGTTTGAATTTGGTTTGGAGAACTCAGTATAGGGGTGCCTGGCTGGCTTACTCGGTAGAGCATGTGACTCTTGATCTTGGGGTCATGAGTTCAAGACCCACGTTGGGTGTAGAGTTTACTTTAAAAAAGGAAGGGTACCTGGGTGGCTTAATTAGTTGAGCCCAAATCTTGATTTTGGCTCAGGTCATGATCTTGGGGTTATGAAATCCAGACCTACATCAGATTCCTCGCTGAGCATAGAGCCTGCTTGGGATTCTCTCTCCCCTTCTCCCTCTGCCTCTCCCCACTTACACATGCACACTCTCTCTCTAAATAAGAAATAAAATCTTCAAAACAGAAAAAAGGAATTAGAGAACCTAGTATTTATCCAACAGACTACCACAGTGCTCCCATTACTATGAGAATAAATTTGAACTCTTCCTCGGGGCATGAATGCGAAATGTAAAACCAATGAGCAGAAGGAAAATGATGTTAATGGACCACATGTTTTAATGGTACTTTATTCAGGGGAGCCAACTTTTATACTTTTTTTATACTTTTTTACTTTTTTTATACTTTTTTGTATAAAAAGTATAGTATTTGAATCTGACAATTAAGAAACTAGAGATTGGCTAAGCTAAATATGGGTGGGGAAATTCTAGAGTCAAATTCAGTTTGCTTTGATGGGAATGATCAGCCATGTAATTTAAGTCTATTGTAACTAGACAAAATAGAGAAGTTCGTGTAGTTCTAAAAGATCAAGAGTGGAGATGCCTTAAGTCAGTGGTTTTCAAGTGGGGTCTATAGTTCCACTTTGAAGGAGTCCTAGAGATCAAATTCTTTCTTTTTTTTTTTTTTTTTTTTAAGATTTTATTTATTTATCAGAGAGAGAGAGGGGGAGAGAGCGAGCACAGGCAGACAGAATGGCAGGCAGAGGCAGAGGGAGAAGCAGGCTCCCCGCCGAGCAAGGAGCCCGATGTGGGACTCGATCCCAGGACGCTGGGATCATGACCTGAGCTGAAGGTAGCTGCTTAACCAACTGAGCCACCCAGGCATCCCAAATTATTTCTATAATAACATATGAAGATGTCCTTTGATGTTCAGTGTGTTGACATTTGTACCAATGCTACTAAAGCTGTGGTGGGTGGAGCTATGGAGTCCTTGGCCTGAGTCAAGGCCCCCAACTATACTAGGAGTCCCAGCAAATATGTCACTACCCTATACCTGTAGTTCAAAAAACAAAACAAAAACATTTTCACTTAAGAATGTCCATGATGTAGTAAAACTTTAAATCTCAACCTTTTTAATATTTTGTGTGACAAAATGGAAGGTACTCATAAAGCTCCCCTCTTCCACCCAGACATACAATAACTATAGAAGGAACACTTGTACAACAGTTTGAGTTGTGAGCCTTTGGTTTCCATGGTGCACTATTTTTGCTTGAAAGAATAACTGACAGACACTGGTTACTCAGACTTGGGTTTGTTGGTTATTTTCTGAAAAATCCAGTCCCTGAAAGGAAAACAACAGAAGGCATTTGTTGCCAATAGAAAAATTTAAGTTTCAGGCAAAAATGAGGTTATTGAAAATCTGTCTGTCACCATGAGCTTGACAGCTTTCCAGTATCTCAAGACTTCTCTGATAAGATTGGTGTTGCTATTAACAGATGTACTTTCTTGATATGTATATCAACATTTGGAAGATTTGCATAATTCAGTGAACCAGTATTTTTCAAGTGATCAATGCACAATATAACCAAGTCATGCATGGATAAAGCAGCCACTGAAAGTGAAAATAGAGCAACAGATTTTAATGGAACAGCATGGATCTGAAACTGATAGGATTTCCGATTCTACACTGTGACTTACCTTTAAGAAACGACACTTGTCGAGAAACTCAAACCTACCATTATTTGAAATACTACTTTATTTTCCACTTGTATATCTATGTGAGGCCAGATTTCCTCAGACACTTCGACCAAGATAACATACTGCAACAGATTCAAATTAAATGGAAAAGCAGAGATGAGACTCCTGTCTTCTATTAAGCCAGACATTAAAGAGATTTGTGAAACTCCCTAAACAGTGCCACTCTTTTTTTTTAAAGATATTATTTATTTATTTACTTACTTACTTATGAGAGAGAGAGAGAGACTGTACAAGTGGGGGGAGGGGAGGAGGCAGAGGGAGAGGGAGAAGCACACTCCCCACTGAGGAGGGAGCCCAGCACAGGGCTCCATCCCAGGATTCCAAGATCATGACCTGAGCCAAATTTTTTTAAATATGTTATTTATTGATTTGAGAGAGACAGAGAGTGAGAGCAAGAGAGAGCACAAGTGGGGAGGGGGCAGGGAGAAAGGGCAGAGGGAAAGAGAAAAGCAGGTTCCCCGCTAAGCAGCGAACTTAACTCAGGGCTCATTCCCAGGACTCTGTGATCATGACTTGAGAGGAAGGCAAGATGCTTAACAGACTGAGCCACCCAAATGCCCCAACAGTACCATTCTTCTTACTCAATTTTTTTTTTTGAGAATATACTTTATTTTCATAGTGTATGTTATTTACAGCATAGGGTTATTACTGTACTTTTAAAGTATTTTTTAAATTTCTCAATTTTTTTCCATACAGTAAATATTAGTAATTTAGTCCATTGTAAACAAGAGCTCTTGAGCATTTTCAATTTTTTTTTTAAACTAGGCTCCCAATGTTGGGCTTGAACTCATGACCCTGAGATGAAGAGTCTCATGTTCAACCAACTGAGCCAGCCAAGGGCCCCAGGCTCTTCAATTTTTAAGAGCATAAAGGGGAGATCAACAAGTTTGAGAACCACTGCCTTATAGGAACTAAATACAACTTGAGGACGTGCAACCAATTAGTCTTACTTCTCTGGCATGTTTTTCCTTATGTCTGCTTCTTATTTCTTCTAAATGAGGCTGTGTGCCCAGGATCTCCTGGCTGTTAAGGTTCCTACCACTCTGTTCCAAGGCTCCATGGCCAAAGCTAAACCAGGTGGCTTTAAAATGTCATTTAGGGAGACAGTGCCTGAATTGATGGCAAAGTGGACCAGCCTTTCAAGTGATCTTATCTGTAGAGACCTGTGAGGGTTCATTAGACATGAAGTAGCAATCAGTGATACAGACTCAAAAGTAAGCATTCTGCATGAAATGATTGAATCCAACCAATTTCATGGAGAATTTGGTGTCCTGTGCTATATTTGATCCAGAGCAGAAAGGATATTAACCTTTTTTTCCTCTTCATTAAATTCTACCACTTGGTGGTAATTATATTACGAGGAGCAGATTAGCAGGTTATGTAAGGAAGGTTCTCCTGGGTTTGGATTCAGGTTGTTATACTACTTGATTTTCCCATTCTTGAGTTCCTTTCTTGTCCAAGACCATAAATCCAAGAATTTCCCAGCATCATTCCAGGAGTCTAAACAGTCTTTTAAACAGCTGCAGAATGTTGATGGTCTCATGATTCCTTAAAGGAATTTTTCTGTGGGTGGGGGAAGCCACCGCCTTATGACTCTTAATTAAATGTTGAAAGCTCGCCTGCAATATAAGGCACAATGTGGAATCCTCAGAATGTCAGTGTAGATAAACTGTCCCCTCTTCCATAAATAAGGACTTGCTCCAGAAAACTCCCTATCGCCTTTTTCCTTTGTTTCATGAAAAGACTATTCTTGATAAATGGCAAAAGCAAATGCATGGCTTCCATAATTGCATTCACTTTACCACATTTCTCCTGGCACTGACTACCTAAGGCTATCATACTGGTTGGACTGTAGGACGCACTTGCTGTGGAGTGGATGGAAATGCAGCCAGGGCAAAGGTGATTTTCTCCTGTGACACACTAAGCTATAACCTAAACACAGTTTTGCTTCATTGGTGATATCAGAGGACACACTGAGCGCCCACAGCAACTCAGCATCACCCTGGGTCCTGCTGCAGGCTGGGACAGGGAACAGGGCCTTAACGAGCCCCATGAAACTGAAGCTGGAAACAGCTGATTTGTGGCCAGTGGCTCCTTAGGTCCCTCCCCCCATGTCAGAGTTAATTACAATATTACAATGGTCAATTAGCCATTCTGAATTGAAACCAGTAAGTTAGCAGAACACTTTGGGTCAGGGAAGATGCCAGAAAGACTTCTACACACAGAGTAAATTAGCATACTGATTAATGGGAAAGAGTTTATCTCTGATACTGTGAGGCTCTGGCCATCAGTAAGGAGAGGGAAACCCCATGGACACTTCTGGACCTGTCAAAACACAAAGCTGCTTTTTTATATGCCTCTCACCTTGATTGTTTTTGGCTTTCATTTTTATTAGATTTTTGAAGTTCTATTTTCTGAGCAGTTTTGTAAAATTTGGTGGCTTCACACATAGTATAGGTGTTAGGCGAGTAATCTCTCTCCTAAATAGTACCATCAACCTGAGAGTCCAGGGTATTTTCATCAATTCCCTGACACTGGAGGCCTTACTACAAGTCCCTGACAGTTAGATATCTTTAAAAAGGTAAATAGCTGAGGCGCCTGGGTGGCTCAGTGGGTTAAAGCCTCTGTCTTCGGCTCAGGTCATGATCCCAGGGTCCTGGGATGGAGCCCCACATCAGGCTCCCTGCAGAGCAGAGAGCCCGATGTCCCATTCACACTCATCCAGCCTACGTGACATCACTCCCTAATAAATAAATACGAATGAAAAAAAAAAAAAAAAACACAGGGCACTATGGAGTGCCTGGGTAGCTCAGTCCCTAAGCATCTGCCTTCGGCTCAGGTCATGATCCTAGGGTCCTGGGATTGAGTCCCGCATCGGGGGTCTCTGCTCAGCGGGAAGCCTGCTTCCTCCTCTCTCTCTGCCTGCCTCTCTACCTACTTGTGATCTCTGTCTGTCAAATAAATAAATAAAATCTTAAAAATAATAAAATAAAAAGGTAAATAGCTGTCTTTATTTATTTAGATAAAATGTGAATTTCTTCTTTTTCCCCATCAAGAGGGTTGTATTAGGCTAACCCTTCCATCTACCCCAGAGTCAAAAAAATGAGTCAAACACTCCCCAGCCAGGACTATAGCAAATGCCCAGTATTTCCATGTTTAGTGACTCAGAAAACAAAGATGAAGTCTCAGACCTACTGACTCAACTACACTGAATTATAAGGATGGAAACCAGACCCTGAACTATGGCAACTCTCTAGGGAAGGCCACCTCGATCGATGTAGCAAGGAGGGCATTTAGATTTGCTCCTATTTAAAAGTTTGGTTACATTTTTGAGAACACATAACTTTCAAATGTAAAGTTAATTTGAAGTTACTCTGCTCAGGAACCAGATTTTCCTGTGTGCCCAAATCTGGAATGTCTTATTTGCAACCCAAAGCCTCCACACTCTCCATTACTACAGAGAAGGAATAAGTAAACAGATTTTTCCACACAGTCAACCACCTCTGTGAAAAAAGACAAAAGGAAACTCAAGATATTTGTAATCGCTCCCTGTGAAATCTCTGGCAGACACACAGGTGGATTGATTCCAACAGTGTTCACTTCCTGCTACTGCCATATTGAGTAATTGTTAAGAAGCAACAGCACCCCAAGTACTCAGCACACAGGGGACAACTGTGGGTGAAGAATTAGCTGAAAATGGAGAAGAGTGAAGCAACTTGCCTAAAGAGATAGCTTGTAAATTCAGTACCGAGAACATCTTGGAGTCATAGAAGTCTAACTGGGGGTCTGAAGTCCATTTCATCAAGTCTGGATTTAACTGAAGAACGTTGCACATAGATATAAAACAGAGTTTCCAAGTTTGATTGGGCATTGTTTAAGGCATTGTTTAACATATGCGATACAAATTCGTCAAGAGTAGGTCACTGTCTTATTTACCTTTGTGTCTACAGTGGCTGGCATGGTGACAAATACGAAGTAGATGCTCAGTACATGATCGTAATTGATCTATTTTATGGTAGAAACCTTGGTTGTTAGAAACATTGATTTTATCAGAAATCCCGAATAAGCCTGAAAGCCATTTAATTTTTCTTAGGTCACTTAATTCTCCTTTTCCTAATTCAAAATTTGCCAAGCATACCACTGGCCACAGATAAGTTTTCCCCACTCTCTTGACATCAGGAAAGTCCCTGGAGCATGAATACAAGTAGTCTAGTCGCAGAAAGGTTTATCTCCCACTATAAACTGATATATTGGAATTCTGGCCCATGACTTGTTAGCATGACTCAGTACAGTAGAGTTGATTAGCTCCAGGTAAACTGATAATCATCGAGTTTCCAAACCAGTAAAGCTCAAGACAAAACCTTGATCTGTGCCAAACATTCAAGAGATGTCAATAAACAGGCAGTCCTACCTATGCCGCAGGCCAGTCCTGATACCACCATCAATGCCACCCACTACGGGCAGCAGTTCTAATGGTGGCCTAAATAAATAAGACATAACTATATAAATAAATAAAAATAAACATTAACACTTTTGCTGCTTTGAATGGTAAAAAACATTGAGAAATGGAAGTGAATGAAACAAACTAGGTGAAAGTACAGGTTTTAGAGGACACATGGGTGGTCAAGGGATTCAGTGGGAGGAGAAACAGAGATCACTACAGAAAGTCAAGGTACATAACAGGCTATGCTCTCAGAGAAATCTCAATTAAGAGGAAAACATAAACACCCTACCCAAGAGATAGACAAGGAAAGTTATTTGTCTTGGTCTTGACTTGTAGTGAGAGAAGAAAAAAATCTCCCTTGAGTAAGGTTGTCAGATTCAGAAATAAAAATCAGAGCGTCAGGGATTTCTAGGGCAGTGAAACTATTCTCTATCATAATATAATGGTAGATACATGTCATTATACACTTATCAAAATTAATAGAATGTACACCACCAATGAACCCTAATGTAGACTATGGACTTCAGGTGATATAATGGGTCAATGCTGGTTCATTGTAACAAATATACCATTCTCGTGGGCAATGTTGTTGCGGGGGAGGCTCTGTGGGTATGAGGAGGAGGGATATGTGAGAACACTATAGTTAATGCTCACTTTTGCTGTGAACTCAAAGCTACCCTAAAAAATAAAGTCTATTTATTTTATATAAACAAAATACTTATAGTAAAAATGTATTCATCGTTTATTTGAAATTCAAATATTAACAGGGCATCCTGTAGTTTTTATGGCAATACTACCCTTCAGATCCATGGTTATTGGCTAGACCTAATATGGATTTGCGTCCTGAATTCACATTATCTGTCTAAAAAGCTAAAATATTCATATTAAATAGGTCATAATTTGTATTATCCCTGGGTGCCTGGTAAAAGCAGACAAAAAAACTTAATCCTATAAAATTTAACTTTACACCAGGCTGAAAACATTTCCACAAACAGATTTCAAATAAATATAACATTACAATGAAAAAAAACAAAAACCACACAAGGAAACGGAGGAGCCACAGAATAGATAAATAAATAAATAAATAAAGGAATAGACTCACCAGGACTTTAGATATAGGTAGGCTCAGATATAGAAAATAAAGTGTTTAAAGAAATAAAAGAGCAGGCACCTAGATGGCTCAGTTGGTTAAGCATCTGCCTTCTGCTCCATGATCCCGGGGTCCTGGGATTGAGTCCCAAATTGGACTCCCTGCTTAGTGGGGAGCCTGCTTCTTCCCTTCCTCCCTGCTCATGTTCTCTGTCATTATCTCTGTTTCTCTAAAATAAATAAATAAATAAAATCTTAAAAAAAAAAAAAAAAAGGAAATAAAAGAAACCATGAGCAAGGAGAATTTTTTAAATGACCAGAAACATTAAAAAAACAAACTTCTAAAATAAATAGAATTATTGAAACCCAGAGAAACTATTAAATAGCAAATTAGACATGACTGAATAAGGAATTAATGATCTAGAATCCAGAATCCAGCACAGAGAAAGGAAATAAAAGTATGAAGGGTAAGTAAAGAATACCAAAGCTTGAGTAAGAAGAACCAACAAACATTTGATTCAAATTCCAAAAGGAGAAGAGATCAGAATTTTCCAAAACTGATAGTGGTTCTGAGGATTTATAAAACCTCAGAATTAAGAATCATAAAGAATACCAAGCAAGATCACCTTAAAATAATAAACAAACATTACCAAAGAACTGAAGAGGGATGCCTGGGTGGTTCAGTTAGTTGGGCAACTGCCTTCAGCTCAGGTCATGACCCTGGAGTCCCGGGATTGAGTTCTGCACCGGGCACCCTGCTAGGCAGGGAGTATGCTTCTCCCTCCCACTTCTCATGTTCTCCCTCTCTCATTCTCTCTCTCTCAAACAAATAAATAAAATCTTTAAAAGATTTTATTTATTTGTTTGACAGAGAGAGATCACAAGTAGGCAAAGAGAATGGGGGAAGCAGGCTCCCCACTGAGCAGAGAGCCCGATGTGGGCCTTGATCCCAGGACACTGGGATGATGACCTGAGCCAAAGGCAGAGGCTTTAACTCACTGAGCCACCCAGGCGCCCATAAATAAAATCTTTAAAAAAAAAGAAAGAAAAAAAAAAAAAAGAAAGAAAGAAAGAAAGAATTGAAGAAGCCCCAAGCCACAGAAGAGATTCAAAAACAGCCAAGGAAAATATATTACCTTGTATCTAATTAGAAAGGCAACTGACTTCACAGCTGCAACCATGAACCCCAAAGACTATCATCTCTGAGGTACTAGGAGAAACACAACTATCAATCTAGAATTCTGCACTTAGCAAAACTATCAAGAAGTATGGCAAGGGGCGCGTGGGTGGCTCAGTGGGTTAAAGCCTCTGCCTTTGGCTCAGGTCATGATCCCAGGGTCCTGGGATCAAGCCCTGCATCGGGCTCTCTGCTCAGCAGGGAGCCTGCTTGCTCCTCTCTCTCTGCCTGCTTCTCCGCCTGCTTGTGATCTCTGTCTGTCAAATAAATAAATAAATAAAATCTTAAAAAAAAAAAAAAAAGTAGTATGGCAAAATAGAGACATTTTCAGATAAACATATATATTCCAATAAATTTGGGACTATATTCCAAGAAGAGACCATCCCTAAAAGACTCTTAGAAGAATTTACTACAGGAGGAAGAAAATGAGACCAGATACAAAAAGGAATGATAAGCCAAGAAGGAGGTAACTATGTAAGTAAATCTAAACAATCATAAATAGTATAAGATAGTATTATGTGGGGGTAAAAACTAAACAAAACAATATTTATAAAAATACATATTAGACCATAAACTATGCCTTGCAAATTCTGCAAAATTGATATCAAATAGACCAGACTTTCTGATCACAATATAGTTAAGTACTAAATCAATTTTTAAAAAACTAAAAACTCTCCTGTATGTACAGAAATTACAAAACATATATAATTTATGTATCAAAGAAACAGTATAATGGAAATTAGAAACAACTAAAACTGAACTATGACAAAAATATTTTTTATCAAAGTTTATGGTGTTTAATAGTTATGTGACGTTTAAGAGGAAAATGAGAAGAAGGCAGGGGTCGGGGAGGGGGGAAAGCATTTGTCTATTGTTTATTCTGCACCAGGTCTTATTCTAAAGATAAGAGCTGAAATTCATAAAACAGAAGACAAAGATACATTAGAGGAATAATAAAGTCAAAAGTTGGCTCTCTGAAAATATAAATAAGATTAATAAATCTCTAGCAAGATTAATCAAGAAAAAGGGGAAATCATGAGATATTCTTAACGACAGAGAACAGAGGGTTCCTGGAAGGAGGTGGGTGGGGGATGGGCTAGATGGGTGCCAGGTATTAAGAAGGGCACTTGCTATGATGAGCACTGGGTGTCATATGTAAGTGACAAACCAATGAACTCTACTCCTGAAACTAATATTGAACTAACTAGAACTTAAATTAAAAACAAAAATATGGGTGCCTGGGGGGCTCAGTGGGTTAAAGCCTCTGCCTTCAGCTCAGGTCATGATCCCAGGGTCCTGGGATTAAGCCTCGCATCGGGCTAACTGCTCAGAAGGGAGCTTGCTTCCTCCTCTCTCTCTGCCTGCCTCTCTGCCTACTTGTGATCTCTGTCTGCCAAATAAATAAATAAAATATTAAAAAAAAAAACAAAAAGAAAAGTATTAAAAAAGAGAGAGAGAAACAAGATAAAGCAAATAATATCATCAAAGCAATATGACCGCAATATAGCACAGATCTAAAAGGTAAGACTATACTATAATCAATTTTTTTGGCTATGCATTTGAAAACACAAACAGAATGCACATATTCCTAAGGGGAAAAAATAGAAAACTGACTTATGAAACAATAACCACATCCATTAAAAAAAAGTAAATCAATCATTTAAAACCTTCCTATAAAAAGAACAGTAGTTTTATAACCTACACACACTATTATAAACCATTTTACTAAACATTAAAGGATCAAATAATTCTATCTTACTCAAACTCAACCACAGAAAAGAAAAAGAGTAAATAATACTGAAACAGACCTGGAAGATGGAGAGGATCTCTACTTCTCCTCATACTCCCTCCCCTACACACACCAAACAAATAATAATTTATGTGCCATTGATGTTAAAAACATGAAACTTCAAATTTTTAAAAGGAAGGCTATTTGGAGAAGACTATATGACTGCGGGATAGGAAAGAACTTCTTAATTCACAAAAAGCATTAATCATAAAAGGAAAAAGAATGAATACATTAAGAACTTCTGCTTTGAAACTTCTGTCTCACCATAAAAATATGAAATAATCACATATAGTCACACACAGTTAGGGAGAAGATATTTGGAAACTATATAACCAACAATGAATTAGTATCCAAAATATATAAAGAATAAACAAGCCAGGTTTTTTTGAAAAGGACAAAGTATATGATTCCATTGGAAAGGAATGTAAATGGCTAATAATTATATGACAAGATGCATGGGGCACCTGGCTGGCTCCGTCAAGGGAGCATGCAACTCTTGATTTCAGGGTTGTGAGTTCAAGCCTCACATAGAGTTGTTGAGATTACATAAAAACAAAATCTAAAAGAGAAAGAGAGAGAGAAAGAAAAGAAAGAAAAAAAGAAACGGAGGGAGGGAGAGAAAAGAACAAAGAAAAGATGCTCAACCTCAGAAGTCAGAGAAGGAAAATTCAAATCACGAGATACAATTTTACATCCTACCAAATTACAGAAATTTGAAAACCAAAAATATTGACTTTTAATAAGGATTTAATAAGGATTTAGAGCAAAAAGAAATTGCACCTACCACCAGTTTTAGTATGAATTGGTATGACCAACTTTGGGAAAGAGTTTAGGATTCTTTTTAGAAGCTGAATATGCAACTCCACTATGATCCTGCAACATCTAAATGTACATCCTAAAAAATCTGTACGTGGATTCTGGGAGACCTGTACAAAATGTTCACAGAAGCATGTCTGCAACAGGTAAGACTGGAAACAACTCAAATGTTTAGTCATAGGATAATATAGATACATACACATACATTTTGGGATGTAAGTACCATGCAATACTTTAGATCAGAGAAAATGGATGCACTATTACTTTAAGCATCAGTATAATGAATGAAAAAGCAATGAAGAGAATACATTATATATACTATGATAGGTTTTGATACAATTTTTTAAAATAAGAAAAATTGAGGCACCTGGATGGCTCAGTTAAGCATCTAACTCTTGATTTCAGCTCAGGGGATGATCTTATAGGGTCATGAGGTTGAGTCCTGCATTGGGCGTGGAGCCTGCTTAAGAGTCTCTCTCCTTCTCCCTCTGCAACAACCTCCCACTTGTGCACACTCTTCCTCTCTCTCTCTCTCTCAAAAAAGGGGGGGGGGACAAAATTAAGATATGTATTGCTTAGGGACATATATATTTATGGTAAAATAATAAAGAAAAGAGTATTAAAAGCAATATTCAGAAGTGGGAGTTTGCAAATGATATATCCAGTAAGGGGCTGGTATCCAAAATATATAAAGAACTTATACAACTCAATACCAAAAAACCCAAATAATCCAGTTAAAAATGGGCAGAAGACATTTCTTCAAAGAAGATTTACAGATGGCCAACAGACACCTGAAAAGATGCTCAGCATCACTCAACATCCAGGAAATACACATCAAAACCACTTCATATCTGTCAGAATAGCTAAAAATCAAAAACAATAAGAAACAAGTGTTGGAGAGTCTGTTGAGAAAAAAGAACCCTCTTGCACTGTGCACTGTTGGTGGGAGTGTAAACTGGGTGCAGTCACAAACAATATGGAGGTTCATCAAAAAATTAGAAACAGAATTACCCTATGGTTCAATAATTCCAGTACAAGGTTTTTAACCCAAAGAATATGAAAACATTAATTTGAAAAGATATACACACCCCTATATTTGTAAGCATTATTTACAATAGCCAAGATAGAGGAAGCAAACTAAGTGTCTATCAACAGATGACTGGATAAACAAGATGTGATTTATATATAAACAATGGAATATTATTCAGCCACAAAAAAATGAAATCTTGATATTTACAACATGGATGGATTTAGAGGGCATAATGCTAATGTCAAAGAAAGACAAATACCATATGATTCACTCATATGTGGAATTTAAGAACAAAACACTGATAGAAACAAACATGAAAATAGACTCTTAACTCCAGAAAACAACCTGGTGGTCACCAGAGGGGAGCTGGGTGAAATAGGTGAAGGGGATTAAGAGTAGACTTATCTTGATAAGCACTGAGTAATGTACAGAATTGCTGAATCATTGTATTGTACACCAGAAACTAATAACACTGTACATTAAGTATACTGGATGAAAATTAAAAATTTTTAAAAACCATTTTCAGAATACTGACTCCCTTTTGAGAGAAGACAGGATGTACAATCATGACTAACATGCATGGAACTCCTGGTATTTATAATGTCCTATTTCTAAAGAAATATGGGGGATCCAGATGTTCACTTAATTATTATCCATCACAACACACATACAACACATATTCTTTTGCATTATCAAATATTTATAAAAACATGAAAAATGTTTAAAAAGAACTTACTGTATAACACACAGTCAGCATTCAATACTTAATGTTCTGTAGGAATGGTGCTGTGCAGCTACCAGAAGATCTCTAGTGACATGGGACTCAGGGGCACTGGGTCACTATCTGTCTGGATAGGATTTTTCCCCCAATTCATGCATGGCACTGGTCTTGTCATGACCACAGCCTAGGAAAGCGAAGTAGTGTTTCTTCTTTAGCCAGCAGCCAGGTTCATCTTTACCCCTTCCTCCTCCTCACCGATCCATCCAATTATCCACCCAATAAATATTCAGTTACCTCCTAAGGTCTAGGAATCTCCAGATTTCAGCTTTCAAAGTCCTATAGTTTGAAAAATTGTAGGGCAACAAATCTGTTCTCAAATTATAGATACATGGATGGAGTCTAGTCCAAGGTGCATCTGGTCATTCTCCATTGGCCACCACTTCTACCAGTATAGATTGTTCAGATTCATAAACTTGCACAGCTACAACTCACAAACCTCTCCTACATGTTGGCCATTTTCATCCCCTCAATCCTGGTAACGGAAGCTCCCAGCTCCCAACCACTAACATGAAATATCTACATGACAGGTAATCAGGCGATTTTACCATGAACCGACAGTGATATTAGAGGGGGTCTATGTATTTTAGTTTCCTGCTGTAATAAATTGTCACAAACTTGAAAACAGATTTGTCACCTACATCTCTGTAGGCTAAAGCCCAACAGGTGTCTTACTGGGCTAAAATTAAGGTGTGAAGAGGGCTGCATTCTTTCTGGAGACTCAAGGGAAGAATCCATACCCTTGCCTTCTCCAACTCCTAGAAGCCACCCACATTCCTGGTCTCCTGGTCCCTCCTCCACCTGCAAAACCAGCAGTATCAGATTAAATCCTCACAGAATTCTCCTGACCTACTCTTCTGCTTCCCTCTCCCCACTGTTAAGGACCCCTGTGATTCCTTCTGGTCTACCATATAATCCAGGACAGTCCCCTTGTTCTAGCATCAGCTGGTGAGCACCCTTACTTCCTCTTTGCCATATAAAGTAGTACGTTTAGGTTCCAGGGATCAGGGCATGGACATCTTTGGGGGTGGGGAGTATAATCATTCCACCTATCACACTATGAGACATCACTCATTATTTCCTGATTTTCTCTCTAAATCTTACAAAGAGTAAGCTCTCAGGATCCTGTTATCTCCATCTTCCAGTGAAATGAATCACTTGAGCTGTGCCTTAATGTCTGTCTTTAGAGAGGATCCAAGTGTTTTTTAGGAACAATTGAAGTCATTGTTTGATACATTACTCAATGTTCTTTTAACCTAAGAGCCTACACTATAAATTTTTGCTGGAGTTTAATTCCAGGAAAACTTCTGATTCGGCAGATGGATTCATCAAATGCAAACAACGTGGACCACAGTGTTGCCTGCCTTGCACTGGTGGTTAGAAAACTTCAGAATGAAATTCATCCCACTTCCTGTAGATAGTTTGTTTTGTTTTAACTCCAAAAAAAAAAAATTTCTTAGTTTGGATTTTTGAAGTTATTGCAAGTACTCTAAGAAGTAGTCATTTCTGTCTTAATAAATATAGTAAAATCATCTATTAACCGTTTTTTAGGTTTTTTTAAATTTTTTAAGAAGATTTTACTTATTTATTTGACAGAGATCACAAGTAGGCAGAGAAGCAAGCAGAGAGAGAGAGGGAAGCAGGCTCCCTGCTGAGCAGAGAGCCCGATGTGGGACTTGATCCCAGAACCCTGAGATCATGACCTGAGCTGAAGTCAGAGGCTTTAACTCACTGAGTCACCCAGGTGCCCCTATTAACCATTTTTTAAAAGAAAATTACTTTCAGTGACTTTTGAAAAATTTACAAATGCTTTAGCAGTTTCGGAATACTGTAATTAAGAAATATTAAGGTTTGCTAAGAACTTGGGGCGCATGAATGGCCCAATATTAAGCTGGCTTTTAACTTCAACTCAGATCATGATCTCAGGACTGGAGATCAAACCCCACAATAGGTTCCTCACTCAGCGGGGAGTCTGCTTGAGATTCTCTGTCCCTCTGCCTCTTCCCTTCCTCACGAATAAATAAATAAAATTTTAAAAAATATTTTCTAAAAACTTATCTCTAGTATATGCGCCACAGATATTTGGTGAATAATGCCTAATAAGCAGTTTTGTTAAATCTAGTCCCGCTGACCTAAATGTTGCTAGGATATTCCATGGTTTTGAGGCCCCAAACCACCAGGGGTAATATGGGAAGGCATAGATAATAGAGGATATGCTTCTCAGTCACACTTCTGCATGTGCAGGCTAAGAGTTCCTTCGGCCATTCTGACACTCAGAGCAATTAGGTACAAATAAACTCTCTAGCATTTATGGGGGATCAGAATACATAATACAGAATACATAATACAAGCCATGGCAGCTGTCTTTCCAGCATGAAATTCATTTAATTACATTTATGCAACCTATGTTTCAAGCAAACAGGAATTTTCAGGGTTCTCCAAAATTCCTTTACTTATGCTGTGCTTTGCACTTAGCATATTTCTCCATCTCCCATTGTCACACACCGCCGCCCCCCTGCCCAGTACTTTCATGTGCCTCCTTAAATGTCACCTCCTCCATCTGGCCTTGCATGAGGTAGGTAGGCTCTTGCTTTTGAAACTCCATGGTACTTTATTTCTTTCTTCTGGTTGTTATATATTATGTTCTGCTTCCTAATGCAAGTGTACATATGTAGACATGCACACTTGCTTATGAACCATTTGAATTATTTATCTTTATATCCCCTTTTAGAAGAGAGTGTCTTATAAATAATATGCTCTCTAAACTATTCATTGAATTTAACTACTGTACTTCTTAAATACATGCATAAATTCTGTCCTAATAGGAATGGAAACCATGCTACTGCTGATTACATTGTATGACATTGTATAGACCAGATTTAGTAGACTAGTTTACCCAAAAGGTTTGTTGAAATTCAAATATATTTTGTTTAAGATTCAACAGCTCCCTCTCGTGGCCTGTATGGGCAATTGAGCTCCAGAGTTAAAACAATTTAATTTCATTTTTGCAACTTAAATTTGAACTGATTCCCAATCAATTTCAGTTTTGATGTTAAAAGTTAACTAACAATGAATGGCAAATTTTATTTGGCATAAAGGTGTCATTTTTATCTTATTTTATTTTAAGACTTTATTCATTTGTCAGTGCGAGTGAGAGAGCACACAAGCAGGGGAAGCCACAGGCAGAGAGAGAAGTAGTTTTCCTGCCAAGCAAAGAACCTGATGTGGGACTTGATCCTAGAAACATGGGACCATGACCTGAGCCGAAGGCAGATGCCCAACTGACTGAGCCACCCAGAGGTGTCCCATAAAGTGTCATTTTTTTATGTGAAGAATAAATAGAAGCAATTATTGGTCAATGGTTTCCATCTCAAAAGACTATGAATCTGCTTTTTAAAAAACTAATAGATTTTCATTTAAATATTAAATATTTGATTAAGGCTCAAAAACAAGTTTTCAGAAAGTCACCTTTACATTTGTAGTACATGAGAATGAATGTATCTTGGAACTCAGTGAATATATATAACACTCTGTTTTTGTTTTCCCAAAACTGAAACAATATCAATTACAAATGAGTTTAAAAGCTCAAGCATTCAAATTATACAGTCAAATGTTCCAGTTTGAAATGGAACAATTTAAATCAAGGAATCAAGTAAAATGGCAAAACATTAAACCCAAAGAACAACTCTTCGGGAGATCCAAATCCCTCATGTCACCATGCCTGTGACCCGGGGGTTTCTCCCAAAAAGGGAAAAGCTGACTGAAGGAGGTCAAGGTCTAGCTGTGGGTAGGTCTCCACGCTCTATGGTGGGTGAGTCACACAGTGAGAGGCTAAGCTTCAGGAAAGAAAAAGTGTCTGAATTCTGGCTGGGCACAAAGAGCTCCAGCTGGCCAGAAGGCTCTCCAGGACTCCAGGGAGGTAGGGGTGGGGATCCTAACCTCCCCCACTCCTTCCTGAATCCAGAGAGAAGGAAAAGAAAGAGAGCGGCAACACTGAAATATACATCTGTCATTGCTAATGTGACCTCATTTGAGAAAATAAAACATCGATTTAATAAAAGCTTTTCCAGGATAGAAAAAGTCTCTTTCCCTTTGGATGCCCATTGTCTAGGATTCCAACCATTCTTTCCAAGCACCATAAGTTTCGTGAATAGTTTGATGGTTTCCTTCTGTAGTTGTATTTTTATATAAAATCTGACCTCAGAGAAGCATTTTCATTAATGACATTTATTCTAATTGGGAAGGATGCACAAGAGAAAAAAGGAGAACACGCATACACATTTAGCATGTGACGTTAAAAGAATGTTTTAAGATACACATAAAGTATTGCTAGAAGAGAGATTTTTTTTTTTTTAATCATGAGTTTACCAAAAAGTAAAACAAAGCAAAAAACATGTAGAAATTGTAACTAGTTCTACTGTTACTGAGTTTGTTATTCTACAGTAGTGTATAAAAATGCACACTGTTTTTCTCTTCCATTAATAAAAATCATATAACCTTGGGGCTCCTCCTTTAGAAACACATTCACTTTCTCTGAGTTTCACCCAAATTATAATAATGCCCACTGAAATCCACCCGGTCAGAGAGGCTTCAATAGTCTCCTTCATCCTAAATGTCAAAAACATTATAAAACAGACTGGGTAAATTTTTAAGTTTCTCATAATCTCTTTTCATCTTAGTGTACACCAAATGATTTTGAAGTAAAATATAAAAGTATATGATAATCCATTCATGTAATATACACAAACTTTGGAACCGAAATACCATTATGTAATCTTTCCACAAATGAATACAAATAGTTAAAAATTTTAAAAATGCACCAAGTAGGCAAAATATTTTTAAAATAGCCCTTAGGGGGCGCCTGGGTGGCTCAGTGGGTTAAGCCGCTGCCTTCGGCTCAGGTCATGATCTCAGGGTCCTGGGATCGAGTCCCGCATCGGGCTCTCTGCTCAGCAGGGAGCCTGCTTCCCTCTCTGCCTGCCTCTCCGACTACTTGTGATTTCTCTCTGTCAAATAAATAAATAAAATCTTTAAATAAATAAATAAATAAATAAATAAAATAGCCCTTAGTTCAGGTCAATGGTAAATGGCAAACCGTCAGGTAAGGTTGACGGTCCATGAAATCAATGACCTTCAAACAAATCAGCCAATCACCTCGCTAATAAGCTGCACCTTACTTCTCATCAATGGCTATAGATGGAGAGATATCATTCATTGAGTTTCGGACCTGTAAATGTCATCTCAAAATGGATTTCCTAAATTTTACATTATCTAGCTCAGTTAAAGCTTCCCATAAGCCGTCATCCACCTTAGTTGGAGAATAAGGAATACAGAAAGACCTAAATGGCCTTCCTTACATTCTTTACCTGTTTTAGTAAGCCCCAATGTGTAAATTATGGCTATAAATAATGCTTAGATGAAAAATTTGATCTTTTGTAGCATTTCTATCTATCCATCAGAAAAGACATTTTGGCCTTACAACCATGAAGTGGTTGTTAATACAAATCAATTTATAACAAGACATAAATATGTTACATACATATATATGTATACTAAAATGTGTTGAACCCTAAGTGTATGTCCATCCAATAGGAAAAAAAAGCCCCAAAACATCCCCAGGTTTTTATCACAATCAAATATCTTAAAAATGGAAGAAATCTCATGTTTGGTTTTCCAATGTGATGAGGTGACTAATTTGCATTTGCTTACCAAAAAAAGTCATCCCCAAGTTTGCCTACAAATGGATTGGCCACAACAGCAGAATATTTGGTGGCAATATTGCAGATTAATAACGTTCATTTATGGTCTAAAAATACAGAAAGAGGAGGCCTAACTTCAAAAAGGAAGAGGTCACCCAAAGGCCCTGACAAAAGGTACATGGTTAAAAGTCAAGAAAAGCGTGAAGCTGTGGGTCTGAGACTCCAGAAAGGACAGTAAGGTGGGGAAGGGGATCGAGGACCAGAAGTCCTTCTTACCAGGTTTGGAGCACTGGAGACACGTAAGGACAAGTCCTGGAAAGGAAGGGAAAGACATGCTGTTAGTACCCAGATATGTGAAAGATTATTTGAAGTTAAATTTGAATATTAGTTCTCAATTTGACCTGAAAAAAATATATAAAGAAGAAAAAGTACACATGTACATGCATACATTTGCATACAGACACACACACACAGAGCCCACATGGCCTTAATAGCAGATTTTAAAAGAACTGAGAAAATGATGCATTTTACCCAGCATACTTGGATCACACAGCAACTCCATGGTTCTGGCCGTGTTATTTTATAACTCTCAGCCCTGGGTTTCTAATCCATTGATCTCTGGTTAAGTGCAAGGGCTCTAAAGCCAGAGAGCAGAGGGTCAAATCCTAGACCACCACTTCTTGTTGCAGGACCCAGGGTGGTATGGACTCTTTCTGCCCGGCCAGCAGTGAACTGAATGAGAACTAAGTGAATTAATGTATATAAAGTGATTAGAGCAGTGCCTGACACATTGTAAGCACGTGCGAATGTTATGCTGTTATTTTGGGGATTCGCTTTCTATGGCTACCAACTAGACAGTTTCTCAGGAACTCTTGTACCTTTACAGATATTTATTTATTGGGATCTCTCCCTGGGCTCACCATCCAGAAAGAATTTCAGTTCCCCTGTCCCTACGACCTCACCCCATCCTTCGGAGAGCATCACCAGCTCTTAACTTCAGAAGACACACTTTCCTGGAAGCTGCCTGCCACCCCTTGGTTAGCATCGTGCTAATTTATGTTCATCAGACCATCTGGGTGAGCAGCTACCTATTCCCTCTCTCGCTCGCCAAGCTAACACGTATTTAGTGAATCCTGGCCGCAGGCCTTGGTGCGAGTAACACAGACAGGAATGAGGACAGCAGTCTCTGCACACACGTGTCTTCTCATGTCTTTCTTCCCATGCTGGGGGGCCAGGCAGAGTGGGGACAGATCTGCCACCCTATTGCTGGAACTGTGGTATACTGCACACTTCATATCCTCAAGGATCTTATGGGGCTTCTCTCTGAACAAGAACGCGATAAAACCTCTGGGAGAGGGAATACTAGAGTTGCAGTGAGGATATGGGCAAGGGAGGAGGGGCGCGGGTGGGGCCAGGAGGTGCTCAGGCTCTTGGGCTATGCAGTGGGTCCCTGGGAAATGGAGCTGGCTTGGGTAGAGTCAGTGGTGTCAAGGTCAGCCCAATGACACCCTGGTTGTGGGCACAAAAAGGCCATTTTAAGCCCAACGATATGGGTGCCGTTTCTATCACTTTCCCACCCAGCTGTTGAAGGATGGATGTTCCAAGCTCTTCCAGCAAAAACTCAAGAAAGTTGGAAGCCAGTTAAAGCAAATTAGTGCAACACCCGGAATGCTGTCAGAGATGGGAAGAATTCTCATCTGGACACTGCTGAGAACTCTGCTGGGACACAGCCCTCCCAGCTTCAGAAAGGGCACTACTGTCCTTCAGCATGACTAGAGCCAAGACCATGCAGCAGGGCACACCCACGTCCTATCGGTCTAGCCTGCCCCATCAGGAAAAACAGCCGGGGAGGGAACAGCACAGAAGGATAAAGCCATAAGCCAAGACCAAGAACTGACAGGCTGTAAGAACATCAGAGGAAAATGCACAAAGTATCCCCCAAACCTTGCCGGGCGACAGAGGGGCTTGGGTTGGGGTTCATGCCATTTTACCGTGGGGCTCAGAGCCCAGACCCTTGTCACCATGGCCAACACCCCCTCACACACACCGTCTGTGCCCTCCCCACCACCACTGGGCTGGGGGTATAGGTGACATCAGAGAACAGATCGACAGTAACATAGTCCTCATGCGGGAAGAATGAAGTCAGCACTCAGGGGGGTTGCAGGAAAACAAATCTATGCTCTGACTCCATGACGAAGTCTCAGTAAACCAAGAAAGTATCCCTCCTGGATAGTGAATTATCTCTAAGTGAAGTTAACTTTGTTTCAGTTTATTAGATTTTGTCAGGAGGGGGACTCTAGAAGGTTTGCTAGCTAAAATTCACATTCCAAGAGATGCTCAAAAAAGCCACCCTAGAGGAGGGGGCACCTGTGAGGGCCACTGAAGGACCCAGGGACTGTGCAGACCATGAGGACAGCCTTGGGGGGAGGGGAGGACTTAGAGGGCAAAGGTGGAGAGGGGGTTTGTGAGCTGCTGCTGTGGGGGAGGTGGCTACGCAGAAGCACGAGTGATAACAATGACTGAGAGGAAGCCTGTGAAGCAGCCAATGGAAAGAAGCGAAGCTGAAGAGATGGACAGATTTAAATGGCTTGTTTGCCGGTTTAGAGCCTATCCCGAAGGATGACAGCCTCCTGGGACACTGTCATATTTGTGCTACTTGTAAGTCATCCCTATGAGAGAAGGGACTTCAGGGAAAGAAATGAGCTTAGAGGCAGGGTTATCCCTGAAATTTCACATTTACTGATGCACCCTTCAAAGAAAGAGTTTTTTTAATGTGTCCAGTCCATCTGGTCCCTGGCAGGGAAAGGTCAACTGATAAGGCTTTAACTGATGTTCTCTGAGTACTTTTTCAAATAAACATTTAACGGGCATCTGGGTGGCTCAGTCGATTAAGTATCTGACTCTTGGTATCAGCTCAGGTCTTGATCTCAGGGTCAAGAGCTCAAGCTCCGTGCTGAGCGTGGCACCTACTTAAAAAAGAAAGGAAGGAAAGAAGAAAAGAAACATTTAATAACTCCATGCATCAATTTTGTAGCAGATTTTCTTCTTTCAAGGCCTGTCCTGTTAAAACTCATATAGGTCAGGGACACCTGGGTGGCTCAGTCAGCTAAGTGTCTGCCTTTGGCTCGGGTCATGATCCCAGGGTCCTGGGATGGAGCCCTGCATGGGGCTTCTTGATCGGCGGGGAGCCGCTTCTCCCTCTGCCTGCTGCTCTGCCTACTGTGCTCTCTCTCCATCTCTCTAACAAATAAAAATAAAATCTTAAAAAAAAAAAAAAAAAAAAACTCATATAGGTCACTGTTTAGAAAGAACAGGCCTTGCTCTGTTGAGAAATTATTGCTATTACCACTAAAATCCAGAAAGTGTCACAAAAGCAACCAGAAAGGGAGGGTGGCATGAGGCTAGCACAGTGCGTGTCAATTACAAATTTTGCAGTTAGGGCAACTATTTCCTTTTATCTGTCCCACACTAAACCAAGCACTCTTTCCTTTCATAGGAGGCCGGTAAGGAACAATGACCAACATGGGTAGGAAGACCTACGAGAGTTAAAAACTAAGAAACTAGGAAACAGGTGAACAGTCGGTTAAACATTGTTTGACTGAAATAACTGAGACAATGGGGCACCGAGGTGGCTCAATCAGGTAAGAATCTGCCTTCAGGGGTCCCAGGATCAAGTCCCACATCAGGTTCCCTGCTCAGCGGTGAACCTGCTTGTCCCTCTCCCTCTGCCTGCTGTTTCCCCCACCCCTTGTGCACCCGCTACCTCTCTCAAATAAATAAAATCTTTAAAAACAAAAATAAAGAAATAAAATAACTGAGAAGATGTAGCAGTCAAGATAACACCTGAAAGAAACTTAATTTTTTAATTCTTTACATGATTGTATTTTTAAACCTTTTTATAGTAAAAATTTTCAAATACACTCAAATAGAGTTGAAACTTTTTCCATAGGGGCTCCTGGGTGGCTCAGCCTGGTAAAGTGTCGGACTCTCACTCTCAGCGCAGGTCTTGATCTCAGGGTTGTGGGTCAAGCCCTGCAGTTTTAAGCCAGGAAGGAAGAAAGAAAGAAGGACAGAGGGAAGGAGTGGGGAAGGGAGGAGAGAGGAAGGGAAGGGAGGGGGAGGGTGGGGGAGGGAGAGGAGGGGAGGGGAGAGCAGGGGAGGGGAGGGGAGGGAAGGAGAGGGAAGAGGAGGGAGAAGGACACTTCCCTGCATAAACAGAATGCCATTTCCACTGTAAACAAAAACCCAATTCCTTGGTTAAGTTAGCTCATTAGTTCAATGGTCCATTTGCTACAATCCCCAAGCTTAAAAAGAGGTGTTGTTCCAGAAATTTGGTTATGTATCAGTTTAGATTTCAGGAAATGTTTCCCACAAGAGCATCTTTAACTCCTACATCACCTGAACTAGAATTAAAAAAAAAAAAACAAAAAAAACAAAAACAAAAAACAAAAAACAATTTTTCAGCTGAGAATGATAGGAAGTAGTGCTTACTGCAAAAAAAAAAAAATGTTTTATTTCTATGGAAAAACCTGGAATAAACCTCTTTGTATACACTGTTTTTGTCCATGTTTAAAATTATCTCCATTCTAAGTGAAATTCAAGAATTAGGATTACCCTAAGAATCTTGTTGTCATGTTGTCATTTTTCTTTCCAGAAGGTGCTACAGACAGGTGCTTCTCACATCTTAATGTGCAATGGAATTGCCCCAGCATCTTGTTAAAATGCAAATGCTCCTCAGCACATCTGGGAAGGGGCTCCCAGGTGACAGCGACACTCTCTGCTTATTTGGGGTGTCTACTGATCACCCACTATGGGGTGAACTGTGCCCCCTATCCCCATATTCATATGTTGAAGTCCTAAACCCCAGCACCTCAGGATGTGACCTTATTTGCAAAGAGGGTTGATACAGATATAATTAGTTTAGTTGAGGACAACAGGCTGGACCTTAATCTCCTTATAAAAAGCGGAATCTGGACCCAGCCCAGCACACACAGAAAATGCCACGTGAAGACTGCAGTCAAGCCACTGGAAGGCCGGAGAGAAGCCTGGAACAGACCCTCCCCTAGAGCCTTCAGAGGGAGCACCAACCTATGGACACCTGGATCCTGGACTTCCAGCCTCCAGAAAAGTGAGATGTTCAGTGTTTATTGTTAAGTCCCCCACTTCCTGGTCCTTCTTTACAGTAGCCCTAGAAAACTCATACACCACCCTTGGCACAGCCAGGATTGCAGGATAGCAGCACTGTATTCAAGGTTAGGGTAATGGCTAAGAACATAGCCCCTGCAGTCAGGCCTATGTTCCATTCCCTGTCCTGACTCACTTCGCAAATGACTCAGGCCAGGCTTGGATTTTGTCCCCTGAGACATGGACATGGGAACACGGAGACCTATCTTATACGAGTTTTGCAAGAATTCAATAAAAAAACACATGTAATGTTCCTAACTCCGCTGACTTTCAAGAGAGTACTCTTTAGGGCCAAAAAAGTGGAGAAAAACTCGGAAAAACTTGTCGGGAAGCAGGGAGCAAGTGGGTAATATGGACTGGAAGCAGCAGGTGTGGACTATTCTTTCAAACATTTTGTTTTTTTGTTTAAAGGAAAGTTAAAGAGAAATGGGATTTGGAAGGACTCACAAGGTCAAGGGAAAGATACTTTTTAGGGTGAGAAGGACTTAAGCTTGATTATAGGTATCTTGACTTCCTTTCTGAGCATGGGTGGAACCCAGGGCCCCATCCCCAAACTATGTCCCCAGATGCTGGGGATGGAACAGGGTGAGGTGTGACCCCCACAGCTGCTCCAGAGCCTGAAGCCGACAGGCCAAGAGGCAACGGGAGTCACAGCCTGGGCAATGATCAGTCTGAAAGGGTCAGGCAAAGGGGCCGGGCCAGGTAGAAGGAAAGGGATGCTCTGAAAACCAGGGAACTCGGGCTGCCTGGGTGGCTCAGTGGGTTAAAGCCTCTGCCTTCAGCTCTGGTCATGATCCCAGGGTCCTGAGATCGAGCCCTGCATTGGGCTCTCTGCTCGGCAGGGAGCCTGCTTCCTCCTCTCTCTCTCTGCCTGCCTCTCTGCCTGCCTGTGATCTCTGTCTGTCAAATAAATAAATAAAATCTTAAAAAAAAAAAAACAGGGAACTCAAAAGTCAGAGGCTTCCTTCAGGTGTAGGAAGTGGGACTGGAGAAATTCCTTGAGGGGAGGGCATGGGATAGGTGAAGAAGTGCGGCTGGGGAGGGACTCCGAAGTGCCCTGAGCACTGCTCAGAAAACCCAGGCTCACACTCCTTTTCAGTAGGTGGATTGGGTGGAAGTCCCTCCAGGTCTGCTGTCAACGTTTCCCCCATGACCTTGGGCCACCCTCCCACACTGGCTCTGGGTTCAAACATGCAGGTTGTGCCCCATGGGGTACTAACAAATAGGGCACGGCAAAGGCTTGGGAAACTCTTGCACAATTTGGACTTGCTCACCTTTCCCCTCAGCCACCACACAAAGAACAAGTCCAGGCTAGCCCATGGGCTGAGGAGAGACCGTGGGCTTAGCTGTACTGTCCCTCCAGCTGATAGCTACTGCTGGGTGCCCATAAGGGGGCCTAGTCAAGCCCAGCCTGTAGACTCATGAGCCAGATAGATGCTGAGTGTCTTGGGCCACTAGGCTTTCCAGTGACTCATCATGTGGCAGAATGACAGCAAGAGATGACTGATGCAGACTAATAATACAGGCTACTCAACAGCTCTGACAATTTCTTCTCTAAAACACTAGAGCCCCCAGCACACACTCGGGCTGTGGGGCTGGTAATGAGAGATGGGTGGGCCACAGAAACGAGGAGCAGAAAAAGCAACCACGGGAGTTCCTAAACTTGGAAGGCCATGATCATGCTCATCTTGGCCAAGTTGAGGGGCCCTCACCAGACATCAAAGCGGGAAGCCTGTCAGAATTTCCCACATGGGTGTCTCTTTCAGCCCTTAGAACAAGTAGGTATAATCTGTGTACCCATATAGCCCTAGTTATACCTAGGGATATTCTAAAGGTGTTTCTGGGTGACCTGTGGCTCTTCCAGATACTGACCAGCGGTGAGCATCTGAGATCAATGGGGCAAGCTTAGACAAGACAGATGAGAATTTCATCCACAAGTTGGTCTGCTCCCATGATGTAGTTTTGGAATGTTTTGGTGAGGTTTATGGAGTCCAGAGCCAACAACCAAGAACGAATTCTTGAGCCATCTCCGGTGCAAAACAATGATTTTATTACAGCTTGGGGACAGGACCCGTGGGCAGGAAGAGAGGCTGCCCTGGGATTATGAGGAGCCACTGATTATATACTTCAGGGCTGAGGGTTAGTAAAGATAAGGGAAGTTTCAAAAGGACTTTCATATGCTAAAGAAGACTCACAGGATACTGGGGCCTTGCTATTGTCAAACAATAGCAACCAGGTTGTTTTTCTCTTCTAGCAAGGCATTCACATTCAGACAGCTGGGAGCTTCCTGGAGGAACAGGATACTCTGCAGGCCTCAAGCATTGGTTTATGAGCTGCAGGTTATAAGGACATTCCATTTTATCTGCATTTCCTTCTGCCTTTGTTTCCCACATTACCCACCATCTGAAAGTATTTTGGTCTGAAAGCAGAGAAAAGTTCCCAGCTGGGGAGTGGTCCACAGACTCGTGATGGAGGGTATGCGGAGTTGCAAAGTGCAGGCAGCGAGATTCCCTGGCAGGACTGAAACCTGCACCGACCTTGCATCCTTGGCCAATTATAAGCTTGGCTTCGCTTGGCTTCTTGGCCGTGGCTTGCCAGTGACAGGGTCCCTTGCATTCCCGCTGGGCTCCATGGTCTGAGGCAGTGACCACAGGCAATTGCTGCAGGCCCCCCAGGGCTTCTAGCCTCTCAGTGAGTTACAGATATAATGGTAGGCAAGACTAGGTCCTGTCCTCCAGGCTCACTGTCTTGGTGGGGTGCGGTACAGGAAAGCCTGGGGCCCCAGGCCAGGGCCTGCAGTTGGCATCACCGGCTGCCCCTTGCCACCCAGACTGGGACAACCACGTGCTGGGATGGACAGGTCTTGGCCAGAGGAGGAGGGCCCTGTCTCAGTGTGTTCTCTGCCAGGCAGAATGTTAGAGACTAGCGCTCTGCTCCCCTCCCTCGTAAAGTTAGACCCCAGTGTTTTCAGCCATAGTACTTGAAGAAGAAAATAAGGCTGGTTCAGTCCCTTGTTGGCCAGTCAAAGGGTCCTGGGGCCACTGGGTGTGCTGGCATCATCCACCAGCCTTATTACAACCCTATGACTCAAAGACACTACCCAGCCTGAGCACAGAGAGCAGTGGCAGGGTTCTAGAACTCTTCCACGGCTTGGGGCTTTGTCCTCACCAGCAGCTACCCTCTCAGGCTCCCGCAGCTGGGTTATCAGGGTCCCCAGGGGAGCGGCAGTAAGGCCAAGTTCCGTGCCAGGGCTATATCAGGGCTCAGACCAACTGCTGAATGTGATGACTGAGTAGGACGGCCAGTCCGGCATTGCCTCGGGAATGGGGAGAGGAAATATTCCTAGAACCAGGACTTATGCTCACTTCCCCTCCGGAGGCAGGTGGGATCTCTGAATGCTGATTGATGTTGGGGGCAGAAACCCCAAAGCAGGGCAGTGCAAGGAGGGAGCACAGATGATGGACCAGGTCCAGGGAGGAAACCAAAATCAAGGCTTCCCAGAGGTCAGCCAGCTAGAGAGTCCAGACACCTCAGAGCAGGATGGAAGTAGGGCAAGAGACAAAAAGAGTTCAAAGTAGAGACTCCCTCCCAGGCTCAGGGAGGTTTCCATAGGAAGCGTCAGTGTGCTGTCCCTTGAGAACTCGGGCAGGGGCAAGGCACAGGGTCCGACACATGGCATGGGAGACTTTGGGTAGACCATGGGTAAAGAGCCAGTGCAGGAAAGAAAGGAAGGAGATAATGGATGGGAACAAATATCTGTGGAAGTGATAGGGGAAACTGTACTCTAAGATGGCTGACCAAACCAGCAAGGGAATTCCAGTCCCTGTCTCAAAGGACTTCCGGGTGGTTCTTCCTACCCCGTGTCCTGCGCACGCGCCAAAAGTACCAAGTATGCGGAAGTAGAGAAGGGTATAAATCCGCCTTCCTGCTTGTGCTGGGGCTCAGACCCTCGGAGAACAGCCTCCTCTGAAACCGCCGGTGTTAAATAAACCTCCGATCCTCCAAAGTCTCTGATCTGCCAGCATCCAGTCCAGGTTCCGCAGCAGAAGGAAGAGCAAAGGAGAAGGAAGGAGGCACCACAGGAGGAAGCGTAGAGCTGACCGAGGGCGGAAGTAGAAGGGGGGGCAGGGACAGTGAGGAAGAAGGAGGCCCTGCTGGGCCAGAGAGGGCCCAACGAAGAAAGAGACCAACATGACTGCTCTTATCTCCATGTTGGTCATGGCTGTGATACACAGAACCGCATTTGTCAGCTCCTGCCAGAACCAGAAGTGGCATCTGGGAGGTGGAGAGCAAACTGGCTCAGACCTACATGGTGACGCCCCCACCTCCCTTCCTCTGGCAGGGCCTGGCAGAGTTCAGAGACCTGCAGCAAAGAGCAAACTCTGGGCACATTCTTGCGCTGACCTTGGCAGCAAAGTGCCCACCTGGGTTCACCACCTCATTGCCCTTTATGCTCCGGGTGTTCCCAGAGGCCACACGACTACTGCCTTCTGTTTTATGAGCCTTCACCCCATTGGTGCCGTCGCTGTATTTTTGCCACCTCTTCTCTCCTCAGCCAACTGGATTCCTGGAGCCTTTGGTCCACTCTATCAGCTAGAGGCAGGAAGGCTCTTTCTGAGAGGCTGCAGAACAAGAACAACTAAGAGCTCCCTGGGATGTGTGAGGAGAGGGAAGGGAGCACAGAGGGAAGGGGAGAAGGAAGAACACGGGGAAGGAGAGGAGGTGTGAGCACCCAGACAGGGAGAGGGGGAAGTAGCACCCAGGGAAGGAGGGGAGGGAGCACCCAGGAAAGGAGAGAAAGAGGACAAGGAGCAGCACTCAGGAAAGGAGAGAAAGAGCACCCAGGGATGGAGAGGGGAGGGAGCATGGGAAAGGGTGAGGAGAGAGCTTGGGACCACATTTTCTCTCACTGGGCAGACTGGGAAACTGAAAAGGAAAGACCTCTGGAGTACTGGTCTCTCCTTGAATCTACCCATTTTAACCTTGATTTAAGAGAGTCAGGGGACACACAGCCTACACTTGCGCTCCCCCTGAGTGTGACCCTACCTCTAATGGCCCACTCTACTCTGCAGCACAGACCCACACACAGCAGCCTTTAAGCTGCAGCTACCACCGTTTTCCCGAAGAACTTCCCAGTTAACTCTTCATGGCTTAAAGGAGAAGTAAAATGTACACTTTCTGGGGTGACACGTGCTCACGGACCATAAATGCTATTTATTATGTCTTACTATGTCATATCAAGCATAAATAAAATCTCATTTAATCCTCACAATGACCCCTCAGGTAAATCGTACTATTACTCCTAAATTTAAAATGGAGAAAAAATCTGAGCCTTAGTAACTTCCCAGATAGCACAGCTAGTCATGGGAGGAGCAGGATTTTGAGCCCCAGGGCCCAAGTAATAGTCACAGCTATGACACCACACATATAGAACAGCTCCCACCCAAAGGCAAGCTCTGGCCCCACCTGCCCCCTAGGAAGACATGAAGAGGTGGCCCAGCTGGTCCTTCCTTATTTCCAGAGGCCACTCAACAAAACTCAGCTGGACTCTGCCCAGCTACTGTACCCAGTGCTTCAAGGAACACTGGATGACCAGGCACCAGTCCTGAGATGCTTTCTAGTTGGATGAGAGTCCCCAGAATGACTGCAGTGACTATAGGCTGGAAGAGATTCTTCTAAGAAGCCCAGCGGGGGTCAAGGCAGGACATGTGCTTTGAGCTGGAGGAGGATTTGCCGGGGAGCAGGGAAGTCTCTGAGAAGGAGCTGGGAGTTGGCCTTTCAACTAGGTCTAGGAGGACCAGTAAGGATATAGAAGGATGGGGCGGTGGACACAAGGAGAGGCTGGTCCAAGATGAATGAAACAGTGAGAGCTGCAGTGACCCTGTGCATCACCCTTTTGAGGGACAGCTTTCTGTTTGTGGCACAGCAAGAGCATCCTTTCCAGGCCACCATTCACAGGATTTCCCTCCGCACTGGAAGGAAACCAACAGTCCCTGGGAGCTGATAGGCGCGATGAATAAGTGGGAGGGGCTTGGATCACGTGTCTGGGCGCTCTCTTGCCGCCACCTGTCACAACTGAGACTCAGCCCCACAGGCCGGCACCTAGGATGGCGACTGTGTTTTGGCCATGGCATTATTGTGGGGAGTCAACACTGGTGTGCGGCAGGAGCTCAGATCAGCGCTGCGCACAGGTAGTGCTCAGAAGCACAGCTGCTGTGAACTACAGGGGCCTGTCCCCTGTCAGCTCTTCTGCCCCACGCTGAGCCCTGGTTCCCCCTCCGCTGGCTGCGCCCCACTCTGGCCTTCTTTCCATCCCTTCTCAGATCACAGTGCACGGAATGAGAACACCCTGGAAACAACTTTCTCATGTACTTGTCTGAAACTGTTGCTTCCTAACACCAGTTACAGATTTTTTTTTTCTGTCATATTCCCAATGCCTGGAAGCCTGTTTTGTGCAATTCGCAAGGACCACCTGCTAATGAATTCGTGGGTCTTCTAGACGCAGGGTGACAGCCCACAGGTACACTCAGGCTGAGAAAATTTTCACAGAAGTTATTAACTACTGGGGGATGCTACTGTATAAAGTACCCTTTAGATCCTCTCAAACAGACTTGCCTCCGTCCATTCTTAACCTCTCACTTAATAGAATTATGGATGGTTACTCACAAAATTGCTGCATTTTCTCTGAGCTTTACAAGAAAACAAAGGGCTGTAGCAGGCACCTACGGTCACTTCCAGCTCAATGGTCTGAACGTCTTCTACCCAGAAGTATGAGTCCAAGCGAGGCAGCTGTGTAGCCAAACAGGTGATAAGTATGCAAGAAATGGTGGACTGCAGCTTAGAAGGTCAGCTCTAAAGGTCAAAGGAGTGGAAGTCTTTATTAAGAAGAGAAAAAATGTCAGTTATGTTGCTGTGTGTGTAGAAAGGAGCCTACTCCTCCATTGACAAAAATGCCGAGGCTGCTTCTTGTGCTTCAGAGACAACATCTCGGGTTTGTTGACAAATTGAAAAGAATGTGCATTCCTTGGAAAATGCCCTTTTAAATTTTGCGTGTCCTCAGACCCCTGGCATGACATTTATCAGCTGTTCTTCTTCGTAGTGATTCTTTGGAAGGGATTCGCATAAACTACAGTCTGTCCTGTCTTAACCTTGTCCCCACGCCAAGAGTGGTCAAAACACATGAATTCATTCCTTCACCAGACAAGAAAGCTATCTAGTTGCACCTTTTCACCCAGAAGTTCATATTCCCCGAGCACCATAAAAATACTGTTCATTTGATATCTGCAGATACAGTCGACCCTTGATCAACAACGGGTTTGAAAGCATGGGTCTACTTATATGTAAATTTTTTTCAATAAATAGATTGGAAAATTTTTTGAAGATTCGTGACACTTTGAAAAAACTCACCCACAAACTGTTTAGCTTAGAAATATTGAAAAAATTAGGAAAAATCTGGTATGTCATCAATGCATAAAATGTATGTAGACAGTAGTCTAGTTATCATTTACGACCATTAAATATACACAGATCTATTATAAAAAGTGAAAATTTATCAAAAGTTATGCATGCACAGATCATACGTGGCACCCCTCTCAGTCAAAAAAAAAATGAACAAATGTGAAGATGCAATATTAAGTCATAACTGCATAAAATTAACTGTAGTATATACTGTGGCCATCTGTTGCCTATATTAGAGTAAGCTCCAAAATAGGTGTGTAAAACATCTGTAATGCCAATCATCTTTTACCATGAGCAGTTCACCTCTCTAGTAAGTTGTTTATCACAGTAAAACGTGTGACTACTCTTAGTAGTTAAGTTTTGGGGGAGTCACAATTTATATGCAGATTTTAGACTATGTATGGGGTGGGGTTGGGACCCTTAACCCCCAGGTTGCTCAAGGGTGAACCGTACTCTATCATATTTAAATCTGAATTCCTGTCCCTGGACCTACCCTGCTAAGCCCTGAGCTAGCACCCCATTTGTGAGCTAATTCCATGGCCTAAGAGTCTAGGCAGTTCTCCATTTCATCTAACCTGGTCCCTGATTCTTGCTACTAAACACATGTGTATCTTTTAGAACATAATTTCAAGCATCCACCCAGATTTATTCAACTTCATCAAAATGTAAAAATTTAAAACCATATGAAAATGTGAGCAATGTATACGTTGTCAAATAACAGATTTTCTTTACAATTGTGTGAATGTCATCCAGCACCTAACTCCTCCTCCAGAGAAGCAGATAAAGCAGTCTTGTTTTAAAAAGAAGGACTTCGGGCGCCTGGGTGGCTCAGTGGGTTGGGCCGCTGCCTTCGGCTCAGGTCATGATCTCAGGGTCCTGGGATCGAGTCCCACATCGGGCTCTCTGCTCAGCAGGGAGCCTGCTTCCTTCTCTCTCTCTCTGCCTGCCTCTCAGTGTACTTGTAATTTCTCTCTGTCAAATAAATAAATAAAATCTTTAAAAAAAAAAAAATAAATAAATAAATAAAAATAAAAAGAAGGACTTCAAAATATTTACTTTGAGAAAAGTTTAGAGTTTTTTAAATTGAAAGCAAGTTGGCAAAGATCATTTACATATTAGTAAAAGGTAGTAATAGAAAAGGGAATATAGTGCATTTTCAAATGCCTGTCAATTACTTCCTCTAAATTTAGTCTCACCTAAAGTAGATGATAATAGTATTAGTGAAGCAAAGTCAGGAGCTAAGTTTTCACTGGGAATCTGATGGTAGGAAGGAGTTTATACTCTGATTTGGGGGTCTCTGTGTAGGGCCATTTTATTATCTGATTGCCCCCTTTCATTCTATTTTTGGCTTCAGCTCACTGCAGAATACCTGGGAATTGACATTGGATAATGTGACTGAACATCATCGGGGATGATAAATGCTATGGAAAGTAAATTTTCAGCCCTGTATAACAGAATATTCTTGGAACTGAATTAATTGATGCAGTGTTCTGATTGCTTCCAGAGCCTTCCCAGGGGAATATCTATATTGCCTACTACCAGTTCCAGCAAAATACCTGAAGGAACATAGTCATGATGGGGGCGGCCCCTTCTTCACTGAATGTTCATCTTCTCCCCTAAGGGGAGCACCTCACTCCTGGATGACCAATGAGTCAGGGAAACAAAAACCTGGAGAACTAGATAACTTGAAAATAAATGACCCATAGCACAGGCTTCCACATTTCATGAATCTCAAATAAACAAATGTCAATCCAACCTAGATAAATCAATTTGGTAAGGAAGAAGTAAGCAATTGGCTACATTAAAAACTTTGAACATTGGTATAAATGGTAGCCATTCAAAATGTACTTACAGTCTGTCGGTATAAGGAGTCACTACTTCATTCCTAACTATGTGGGTGACGGCACAGCAATATTTTTATGCTTTTTATTTCATTTTTATAATTGTTCCTTCTTACTTTAATTTACAAATATTGGTTCATTATACTTTGGAGATTTAAAGAAGCAATCCTTTACCAGGACCCCTGCCTGACTCTATAGAGGAGGTAACTCTTGATCTCAGGGTCATGGGTTCAAGTCCTCCATTGGTTACAGAGCCTATTTAAGGAAAAAAAAAAAGAAGAAGAAGAAGAAAGAAAGGAAAAAGCAGCAATCCTTTACCAAAGACAGAGGGGCTCTGCCTAGAGGTGTAAACAAGCCTGGAAGGAACCTAGGTCCCCAAATAGTCTTGGAAAGTATACCAGAACTCCAGACTGCTCACCAGAAACTATGAAAGGTGATAAGAGTAAGTTTCTATATTTAAAAAACAACGGTAATATAGATTGTTTATGTATGTATGTATGTATGTATGTATACGAAACAATTCATGGACAAGGTGTCCAGAGAAGAGAATATAACTGGAAGGAGCTTCAACTGTATGTGTACTGTGTTTTTATTCATATATTTTAAAAGGTTTCTAACATTGTATTATATTTATAAATGAAATTAAATATAGGACCAAAATAAGCTATGTTATGACATCATGAACATAATGAATAATGGCTGATGGATAATGTAAGATAAATTGTTTTGCAAATATTTTGCCTTTGCAAAAGAACCACGGACTTTCTACGTTCATATTATTAATAATTTATTTTTTGCTTTAATCCAAAGTTTTTTGAAATGCATTATATGCAATTCAGTCTGTGTTAGGGTACTACCATTATAGTATATAAAGAGCTGATTACATAGTGAAGATTCTAATCTGAACTCCATTATTTTTTTAATTTTAGGCTTTCTCAAAAGCTACTTATTATCATCAAAGTCCCTTCATACCTCCCAAGAGGACAGTACTCGATAGTTAGCACAGCAGCCTATTAATTCACGCTCTTCACAGAGATACACAAAACACTCTCTTTTCTGTGTCCCATTCATTATTTGAGCTGTCAATCTTTTTTATAGTCTAATTTGCCAAACCTTCTCTTGTAAACTTGCTGTTATTTCAAGGCCTAGTAATGAAATTGTCACTGGTGCATGAGAAGCAATGTCTCAAGTTTGAGACGTCTGTTATTGAAACATGAAAATGAATTAATTCAACCCCTTCCCTGGATTATTTGATACAGGTACTCCCCCCTCCTTATCTATATATGTATGTACACACACACACACACACACACACACTGCATTTCTAGACCAGTGTGGGGGCCGAGGGGTGGGGGGAACACTATAAGCAGAATGATGTAGAACAAGACAAAGAGGATTTTGAGTTACTGCAAATGCTGGGCTTCTTAAAACTGTGTGGTGGCCTCAGGGGGCCAGCCATACACCCAGACCTGAGTTCACAGGGAAAACCAACAGAAGCAATGACGGAGATATTCTCTGTTCATCCCATATGCTGAAAAAGAAAAATATTTAGCTGTATCACATCTGGAAACATCAGAAGCCAAGTTTCTGACACGGGCCTAGTTCCTCACGGGGAGAGCAGGTGACATTAATGCTGTAGCGATCCCATCTGTAATTACTTATGAGGACGACAGGGAGATGTGGGTTCCTACGGACACAGCTGAAGAATGAGGGAAGGAGAGCAGCGGCAGGTAGGGAAGTCCGTCAGAGAACACAGCCGGGGCCGCACCTATGGGAGAGGTTCCAGGGGTGCTGAGATCCTGATTCTTTTCCTAGACTTGAGGCAGTCTTCTTTCATGGAGACTCTGAGGGAACTGGGGAAACACTTCTTTGGCTTCTAATCCTTGTAGTCAGGTCAGTCCAATAGGCTGATACATGGGAATTGGGATTTCCTAGGGATTTAGGAATCCCAAAGACCAGTACAACTAACTACTACTTCTGTCCACACCTCAAGTCACTCGGGCCAATTGTGGGTTTTTCCAAACCCAGACTGCTGTCCTAGGAAAGCTATCACCAGCTCCTCTTCTCCCTCCCTCTGTTAACTCTCTCCTCTATGAAATACAGACCCAGAGTGACATTTACCTATTCTTGGAATCCATTTCTCAAAACACCAGCCTTGCTTATGATTGCAAATACCCTGAGAAAAGACTTTTTCATTTACACCTGGGACTGCAAGCCCAACTCTGAGTTTGCTATTTTCTTGTCATTCTATATATATATATTTTCACACAACATAGTTTTGGAAATGCTTTTAGATCATAGGCCCAGTGCTAGGGCGAGCTACTGAATGGATAGATAAATAAATAAATGGTAACGATCAGACCTCTTCTGACATAACCACTTCATGTTTTGGGGGAAGAAAACCCTTACACTGCTTTTTAGAAGCTCATGCCTCAAGCGTGAACCTGACTCTGTATTTACAGCCTTGGTATGGGACTCAGTCAACCTCTCCCTCTCCACCATCACCTGAAGTGAGTTCAATGTGTCTACAAGAATGGCTGCTGGTGTCTCAATCCACTCATCTCCTCTCTTCCCTCTGTCTTTTCCTTTCCCACAGTAATACCCTAGGCCTGATCCTCCCCCCGAACTCTGTCCCAATTCTCTTCAGGAAGCTTCTCATAGCCTCTCCCTGCAGCTTGCCTGTTCAGTTATCAACTCCCTGAAGTGCTCTGTTACTCAGTCCTCTACTTTCTCCAAGCCATCAGTCCCCTCCTTTCTTCCTGGCCCTCCTTATCTAAGGGCCATCATTTAAGTAACAGCCAAGCCAATATCCTAACCTCCGTACCCCACCATCTACCCATGATGCTTATCTGGACGGATTCAACTCCCTGCTTTATCTGCTCTTGGGGTCTCCTCGTGAGCCTCACAGTCAAGTACGGAGACAATTCATGACCACCAGCCTCAACAAAGACATCTCTCTGGCTAACTCGTTCTCCACTTTCGATGGTGACAACTTCACACTTTCTCTACTTCCCTCAAACTTCCAAGCACCACCCGACTATCCCAACCTCCTCTCACTTGGTAGAGAGCCTCAATTCCTACTTCTCAGAGAAAATAGATGTCAGCAGCAGGAAGTCCATTAAATTCCATCTCTGTAAACCTGTGTATATCTACTTGTGTCTCTTCTCTCTATTTTACATTTAGAACTGAGAGCTCTCCCTCTCCGGGCCCTCTGGCTATGACCCTATTCAATTTCTCCACTGAACAGTTAAAGCAAGACACAAACCATGCCTCATTTCTTCCTTTCGGACTCCTTCTTCAGCTGGGCTCCTCTATCATTCCCAAAACAGCTCACAGCTCATACAAAGGGCGCCAATGATAACTGTGCTGTGAAATTCAATGGAGAGATTTAATCCTCAAATTATATCAAAATGTTTGACCTTTCTGCAGCCTTTGAAACTACTGACCACACTTCTTTCACAGAACCTCTCTTCCTTTGAATTCTGCAATGCCATTCTCTATTTGTTTTCCTCTCTAACAAGGCCCCTCCCTCTCCTTCCCAGGTTACCCTTCTCTACCTGGCCCTTCCTTGACATGGTTTTTCAAGGTTTGCCTTGAACCTCTTCTGTTATCATTCCACACTCTCTCCCTAGGTAAGTTCACCCATGCTCACCACTGCATTACTGTCTGCTACAGGTTGAATTGTGTTCCCCACAAAAATGTGGAGTCTTACCTCCCAGCACCTGTGAATGTGGCCTTATTTAGAAACAGAATCCTTTAGATGATGGGGTTACGATGAGGTCATTAGACTGGTCCTAATCCAGTATGACTATCTCCTTATAAAAAGGAGAAATTTGGACGGAGAGACAGACATATACATAAAGAAGATGATATTAAGACACAGGCAGAAGACAGCCACTTACAAGCCAAGGGGACAGGCCTGGAACAGATACTCTCTCACATTCCTCAAATTGTGGGCAGACCCCCCTGACCTCAGACTCCCAGCCTCCAGAACTGTGGGACAGTGTTTCTGTTGACTAAGTCAATTGGACCATGATAGTTTGTTTTGTTTTTATTTATTTATTTTTTTTTTAGATTTTATTTATTTATTTGAGAAAGAGAGAGAGCATGAGTGGGGGTGAGGAGAGGACAAAGGCAGTGGGAGAGGGAGAAGCAGGCTCCCTGCTCAGCTGGGAGCTTGATCCCATGGGCTTGATTCCAGAACCCTGATGTGTGGCTCGATCCCACAACCCTGGGATCATGACCTGAAACAAAGGCAGACGCTTAACCCACTGAGCCACCCAGGCATCTCAGTCTGTGACACTTTGTTACGGCAGCTATGAGAAGCCAATATACTATCCAGTCCCACAATTCTATCTCTGATCTAGACCTTTCACACAAACTACAGTAGGTCCACTCTCTTAACTGGCTACTTGATCCCTTTTGTGGCTTGTCAAAAAGACACTACAAATTTAACATCTCCAAAACATAACTCTGTTCTTTCACATCCTTTGCTACCAAACTTGACTAAACAAAATTTAAAAACAAAGAAACACTAGGTTTCCTATCTTAGTAAGTCATATACCTGTGAAACACAGTGATTAATTCCTAAAACCTCTGACTCCATGCCCTCCGCCCCACAGCCAACCAAATCCGAGTGCTTGGAAATTCCTCTCAATCATCCACTATATCCTATCCGTCCTGACAACTCCATGGTAGAAGCTGCCACCATTTCCTAGCCGGAGAAAGAGCTCGAGATCATGCAGGAGAACTAGAGCACTGCCATCTGCTTGGAGCTTGTTACCTCTCTAGGGAACAGGCCTCATCTGTTACTTCATCTGGCTTCACTTTCCCTTGGCACCACTGCTCCCTAGTCTTTCGTTTCCTTAAACACAACAAAAACCTCTTCCCACACAGGGATGTTTCAAGTCCTCACCTAGAATCCTCTTCCGGGGCTCTCCCCCACTGCGGTGCGTGGTTTCACACGGCTAAGTGCTCTGTGAAATTTAGCTCTTGGCTTAAATGTCACTTCCAGGAAGGCCCTCCTGGCCAGTGCTATCCAGAGCTAGCCGTTGTCTAGCTTGGCCTTATTTATTGCCTTCACAGATCTGATCCCATTAGCGAACATTTCGTAGTCGCCGTGTACTCAGCTTGTGTCTGTCTCCCCACAAAAATTTGTTTTGAGACGGCATGGGCTGTCTGCCTTGCCCATCATCACAGACACAGTTTCTGGGAGTGGTCCTACATCCTCGAAGCCTACCTGGCTTTGCAGCCTCATCTCCCACCATGCTATCTCTCATTCGGTTCCACGTACCCAGCATGTTCTCCTCCAGGGCACGACTCCTCTTTTCTCCTACTCATACCACAGATGCCATAACGTCCAGAACTTCCTCAATGAGGGCTTCTCAACTCCCAGACAAGGTCAGACTCCCTGTTGTATCTGCTGGCCCATCTTTCCCTGTTAACAGCACTTACTGGAGCTGAAATTTGCCATAGATCAATGTCTGACTCTCCCATAAGACCACATGCCCATCAGGGCAAGAATTGTAGCCAGTTTTGATCAAGATTGTATTCTAGTCCTCAGCACACCGCTGGCACATCACTGCTTTCAAAAATATTTGTTCAATAAAGAAATGAAGCCATTTGCCCAAAGTCACATAGCCTATTAGAGGCCAACTAGAACTCTAATCTAGAACTAGACCCCACATTTCCTAACTCACTGTTTTGTGTGTGTATACATGCAAAATACACCGTATGTTAAAGACATATGATTTAAAGAAAAAAGACAGAACGCTCACATCTGCTCAGGTTCAAAAATAAAACATCTTTGTTTCCTTAGAAGCTTCTTGTATGCTCTCCCCAGTAACATCACCTTACTGCTCCCAGAGGTAACTGCTCCCAGAGGTTATCCAAAGTGTTATTTTTTTTCTTTTTTTTTTTTAAACAGATTTTTATTTATTTATTTGACAGAGAGATCACAAGTAGGCAGAGAGGCAGACAGAGAGAGAGAGAGAGAGGAAGAAGCAGGCTCCCTGTGGAACAGAGAGCCTGATGTGGGACTTGATTCCAGGACCCCGAAATCATGACCTGAGCCAAAGGCAGAAGCTTAACCCACTGAGCCACGCAGGCACGCCTCTTCAAAATGTTATTAACTGTGTTCCTGCTCTTGTTACAAGGATGGATCTCTAAGTAATATATCACTTAACAGAGCATGTATATATTCTTCTGTGCATGCTTTTTTGTTATTGTTTAACGTTATGTTTTTGAGATTCCTTCATATTAATGTGTGTACTTAGAGGTGATCTTCACTGCTGGACTGTTACTCCATTTTGTGAATATGCCACAGGTTCTCTCATGTTTGACTGTTGGTAGACTTTTAGGGTGTTTCCAACTTGTGACCACTATGAACAATCCCAGCATTGTCATGAATATTCTTACACTTATCTCTTGGTATGTGTGTTTGTAGGGAAGTAGGAACACAGTTGCTAGGGCCTGTGTTAGGCACATAATCCCCTGTGTTGGTGCACCAACCATCAGTTTTGTGACACTTCAGATCTTCTCAGCCATCTCCAGGATACGTGACTATACATTCTGCCCTGCCTGTCCCTGCAGCAATCAACTCGGTGAGTTTTGCAGGAGAGACAACCTGATGCAGTTTCTGCCTCCACTGCTAGCTCCTAGCTTCCTCCCCTGCTTTGGACTCTGATGAAGCACCATGATGCTGGCCATGACTTTTCCAGCTGCTGGATATACCAGATGTAACCTTAAAGTATAGGGAAGTCAGCTCCCAGGGGGCCAAGCTTGGATCCACAGGGAGCTGGAAGAGCGAGCAAGAGAGAACCAGCAGGCAAGTTCACTCTGCCTACCCATTGCAAAACAACCTAGCAGATCACTCTGTATGCCTCTCTTCAAAAATGAAGCTAAGGGGTGCCTGGGTGGCTCATACAGTTAAATGTCCAACTCCTGATCTGGGCTCAGGTCATGATTTCAGGGCCCCGGGATCAAGTCCCGCATCAGGCTCCCTACTCAGCACAGAGCCTACTTGAGGATTTCTCTCCCTCTCTCTCTCTGTCCCTTCCCCAGCTTGTACTTCACGTGTGCATGCTCTCTCACAAATAAATAAATAAATCCTTTAAAAATGCTCAGATATGGACAGAACACATGCTATTAGGGGTCTGATCACTTCTGGGAGTAATACATCACCAATTCCCAACCAATTCAAGGCAACCTCACACTTCAGGAATTCCCATGGCTAAAGGGATGGACACTTTCATTTTTTCCATCTTGGGAAGGCTGCCAATTTGAATTTCTGTGCCCTTTGCACTGTCCTCTACTTAGACCCTGTGTGCTTGGTTGCAAATCCATACACTACTTAATACCCCTCTTCCCTTCCCCACCTTTCACCATCTATGTTGTTTTTTTCAGTGGATTTTGTTAAGAAGAATGAAAACTATCCAGATCACAGAATGTGGTTATTAAAATATGAGAATACACATCAGATAAAGATGGACCCAACACCACATATTTATTACAAAAAGAAAACCTCAGTCAGCCACAGGATTTCATTTGTTTTGGATTGAAATTGTCATCTTCTTTTAAGGCCACCTGCCAAAGCGGACTGCTTTCTATGGCTCTGCATCTGGGCATGATTCATTTCAAGTTATCAGTATAATCAATGTTCTAAAAATAAGTTAGAAATAATAACAAGTCTAAAAACTAAGACCCAGTAGTGTTGATGTTAATGTCAAACCGAGTTAAATAGAATTCATCCAAGGACAATACCAAACTCTACTTGGATCTGGTAAAACGAAATAATCTTTGATTTATATGCGTTCAAAGACATATCTTTCTTTGTCTTTCTAGGGATCAGAAGATCAGTCATGCATGATAAGTCATTTTAACACGATTTTTTTATAGTGTTCCAAAAACAAACCAAAGATTGCTATATATCCTAAGATTACCAAGGTTTCTTTTTTTTTTTTTAAAGATTTTATTTATTAATTTGACAGAGAGAAATCGCAAGTAGACAGAGAGGCAGCCAGAGAGAGAGAGAGAGAGGGAAGCAGGCTCCCTGCTGAGCAGAGAGCCCGATGTGGGACTCGATCCCAGGACCCTGAGATCATGACCTGAGCCGAAGGCAGCGGCTTAACCCACTGAGCCACCCAGGCACCCCATTACCAAGGTTTCTTAACATTGGCACTATTGACGTTTTGGACACCATTCTTTGGGGGCCATCCTGCGCATTGGGGGGCATTTAGCAGCATCCCTGGTGCAGCACCCACTCGATGCTAGAAGCATCCTATCACACACCTCATGACAATCAAAAACCTCCCCAGACCCTGCCAAATGTCCCCTGGAAGCAAAATCACCCCTTTCCCCCACTGGAAACACAGCTTAAACTAACTCACCTGTTTAGTAAAAATTAGTGCAAATGCTTTGTAGATTAAAGCAGATGTTTTATAACCATCTTCCTGTAAATTTAACTTTTAATCTGCCTTTTAGGTCTAAGATGTAGGGCCTGATTACAAGGTATTTTCTCCATAATTCCAAGGAGCTAAAGAAGAAAATCTATTGCCTACTGCCTGTTACAATTCTGTGTCCAAAAATTAGTTCTCAGAGACACCAGTTTTGCAAACCCAACCAATTAATGAATAACAAACAACTAAATAAAAATTTTAAAAGTCACTCTATATTCATTTCCCCCGCCTTGTCATTACTCACTGAAGAACAGGAAACCAGTATTTCCCACCTTCAGTCAGTAAAGACAGGCTCCCAATTATATGTGCGTGGGACCATCCCCCACTTGGGAGAATCACAGTGATCGCCTCTGAAAGATGCCTTCAGAATAATGCTGACCAAGCCTACATGAGAATCTCCTCAACCACAGTGCTGCCTTTATTACGAAAGACTCCATTATCCTCTACTTTCACTCGAGGTCTGCTCTCTGGAGTCATGGCAGGATCTGTCGAGGTCCTCCTCTCTAGGTATTTCTTTACAGAAGTTAATGTTCCATTCATGCTAAATTAAAATATGTCTCAAATTCTTTTTTTTTTTTTTTTAAGATTTTTATTTATTTATTTGACAGAGATCACAAGGAGGCAGAGAGTCAGGCAGAGAGAGGAGGGGAAGCAGCCTCTCTGCTGAGCAGAGAGCCTGATGTGGGGCTTGATCCCAGGACCGTGGGATCATGACCTGAGCCGAGGGCAGAGGTTTTAACCCACTGAGCCACCCAGGCACCCCAGTATGTTTCAAGTTCTTAACAACCGTATGACATAAGCCCACATAGGACCTTTCAAACTCGTTTTGTCAAGGTTTGGCTCAGGTCATGATCCCAGGGTCCTGGGATCGAGTCCCACATCTGGCTCTCTGCTCAGCAAGGAGCCTGCTTCCTCCTCTCTCTCTTTCCCCCTCTCTCTCTGCCTCTCTGCCTACTTGTGATCTCTGTCTGTCAAAAAAAAAAAAATCTTAAAAAAAATAAGTAAATAAACGTAAAAAAAAAAAAAAGAATGTAAGGTGGTCTGTGGGGAGTGGTGGGGGGAATGACAAAGGCACATCTTATCAGTTCCCTGGCTGAGAATGTCATTGGCAGAATCTGGCATCAAGTACTTGGCATCCATGAAACAGTGTCAGCCTTCTTGAGAGATGGCATTATCTCTTATTTGCAGACAGGCCTTATTGCTGTAAATTGCTGACAAGGGAAATATGTCTGATTCTATGCATAACACATTGTTAGAAATAACAGCATTTTAATATCATTTACACCAGCCTCACACTAGTTAGTAATAGATTAATTAAAATCATTAATAAAAATGTAGTAGTCCAGGGTTCCTGGGTGGCTCAGTGGGTTAAGCCACTGCCTTCAGCTCGGGTCATGATCTCAGGGTCCTGGGATCGAGTCCCGCATGGGGCTCTCTGCTCAGCGGGGAGCCTGCTTCCTCCTCTCTCTCTCTGCCTGCCTCTCTGCCTACTTGTGATCTCTCTCTGTCAAATAAATAAATAAAATCTTTAAATTAAAAAAAAAAGTAGTAGTCCATATAAAATTGCTGCCTTGGACTACAAATGTCATTGACCCTGGGATGCTCTGTCCTCCTCCAGGAGGCAATAAATTGTGTGCGATTCTGCAGGTGCAAAATGTCAGGCTTGGGATTCTGAGCTGCCATGGCAGGCCATGCTTTGGAAGCACTATGTTCATAACCTTCCACAGAGCTGGCTCATTTCATCCTCTGTGTGTCAACCCATGTTGCTTTTTTAAAACCACGTTTTCTAGGACTTTCCACTCTTTTCTGAAAGCACAGGTGACACATCACCACACACTGTCAGTGGATGATATGGGTAAAAGTGAGACATCCTACCTAGAAATACAACTAGAAAAAGAATCCCTTTGAGAATTGCACTTTAAAAACTAACACAGACAGGGTCGGAACAGAAAAACCCAAAGTTAGGCTGTGTTGTTCTCAGCTTTATATGGCAGCCTTCCCAACCTGGAGAACTTGAGTGTACCCAAACAAAGACATTAACTATTAGAGTAAATACAGAACCACAAAAAAGGGGTATTGATCAGCAATGGAAGCATGAAAAGAACGCAAACTGGAAGACAGAGTTTATCTGTATGTGAGGAGGGCTACATCATAGACGCCTGCTATCCCTGTCAGAGGCAACAAAATGTCTGAGTAACAATAACTGACATTACGGGGCGCTAAGCAAGTGACCATTAATTACTGCTCAGAACACTTTTTATGTGTTAACTCTGTTTTCTTAACAGTTCTAGAAGGTAGGTTCTGTCATTAACAATGCCAATTCTGTAGAGGATAAACCCAGGCATGGATGAATTAGAGGAAGGCATACAGCAGGGTGACAAATTTGGGTTATCATGGCTCCTACCTACCACACCACCCAGCCTCTTGTCCCCTTTCTCCTGCTTACATGCTCACAAAGTGGTCTTCCAAGTACAGAAGCAGGTTCCATTCCCCACTTCAGTCAGCATCAGTTTGGAGGAGTGTGGGGCGGCTTCAAGTCTAGTCCTCTAGGTAACTGTCAGATAGCAATTGGTCCTCTAAGCTCTCTGGCATCTTCCTCAGTCCTGTGCTTGGCTAATCTGAGCCCACAGCTGAAACACATCACCTTCTTAGTGCTGACCAATCATGTTTCTGACACCTACAATGCTTGAATTTGTCCCAATTCTCAGCCCCAAACACTTGGGGACCTTTTAAATCAGAAATGCTTGGCGAGCTTTTAAAAAAATTCCAATTATATCAGAATCTCTGATTGAGAGACTCAAGCATTGGGATTTTTTAAAAGCTCCCCATGTGGTCCAACAGGCAGCCAGACTGAGAACAACACTGCCTAAGATTACTTTGCCATGGGCCCTACTGGGGGCCTAACCAGGTGTATCCATCAGGGTTCCCCACAGAAACACAACCAATAGGAGATTTTAGATAGAAAGATGATTGATTGATAGATCTATCTGCCTATTTAGAGAAAAACTGATTTATTATAAGGAATTGACTCACATGGTTTTGAAACCTGACAAGTCCCAAGTCTGCCAGGTGAGTCTACACACTGGAGAGCTGATGGCATCATTTCCAGTCTGAGTCCAAAGATGAGAGAAGATCAATGTCCAGGCTCAAAGACAAGCCAAGAGAGCAAACTCCCCTTACTCAACGTTTTTGTCTACTCAGGCTTTCAGTGGACTGGATGAGGACCATCACGCTGGGGAGACCCACCTGCTCTACCCCACCCACCCATTCACATGTTAATCTCTTTGAGAACTACCCTCACAGAACACCCAGAATGAAGTTTAACCAAGCATTTGGACAGCCTGTGACCAGGGTAATATGACACATAAAGTTAACCCTCACACAAGCCTTGTTCAGGGTGTTCGTTTGAAATGTCTGTACTATACCCATTAGGTGTCTGCACATTAAAACCTAACACTTCCACTGCTAGGGTATCGCCTCTCAAGATAAATGGGCTCCACACCGTTCCAATTACACATCCCCATAAAAAAATGTTTAAAAATTCTGTACGTCCCTATACACATTTTTTATTAATCTATATATTACATTGGATATAAAGATACACATATATTCTGATATATACACATAGGTGTGTATATACATGCATGTTTATACATGTTTATGAATGTGTGTGTCTGTGTGTCTACACACACATTCTGATCAGTCTGCCCACCCCAAACGGAGTACTCCCACCACTTTAGTGGTATAGACATGACATTTGTCTCTCTGGTGACCGGGTTCTGTACTGTTCATTCTCCATTTTTAAAGAGATATGGTATCTCCTCAACAAGGCTAACTGTTGAGCGCTTAAGCTTCTTTACGGGGCCAGCGGCAACAGTGCCTGGGACATACTGGTGGAAATAGTAATGGCAAGTAACCAGCAGGGCATGCTGGTCTGTATGGAAATTCTCACGCAGCATTATAAACCAGTGGCTGACACCATTACTTAGCTTTGCCATATTCTCGAAGCACTTTTCATACCTGGAGCAGAGCCTTCTAGCAGCCACCTCCCTTGGACACCCCAGACGCGTTTTGGAGCACTCTGTACCCTCAGGGTCTAGCCAAAAGGGTGTCAGCTACAGAGGTGTATGGGCCATGACACCAGTCTTGGCTGCAGGGCCTCACCTGGGCCTTGTGCGGGGCTGTAGCCATCTGGTCACAGGCCACGTTCTATTTCTTAAAGAGCTTCCCCCACATGGTATTCTCTCCGAGCCTCACCATACCAGCGACCACTCCTGCCAACACCCCTCGGGGCGCCCCCCCCACCCGCCTGTGGGTGGGGCATCGAGCCCCCTGGGGCCCAGGAAATCACTTGTTGAGAGTGCTGCAAACTTCAGGAGCAAATATCCCTGCAGACTGTGTACAAAGAAGCCACCCACCCCTGCCCAGAAACATCCGCCTTCCACCATTAGCGATGCGGTGGGCTCTTCCTGCGCCGAGCCTGAAATGTTGGGCTTTGTTTGTTGTAAGACTTCCTGTTACCCTCAGACTTGAGGGTATTTAATCCCAACATTGACATTGTTGTATTTAATCCCCACAACTGCCTGTGTGCTTCACGTGGCTGTAATGCAGAGCTCCGTAAACTGCAAACTGCGCATGTCACGCAGCTGGGCGGGGCGGACGCGACTCTCACCAGGGGGCGTGGCCCTGGCCGCCAAAGTGGGGCTAAGAGCGCCCGCCCTCCGCTTAATACTCAGCGCTGCGCCTCAGTCATCTGACTGCAAGTGGGCATAATTATTTTACCGACATAATTATTTTACCAACTGTGAAAGCTATTTAAATAATGCACCTGAAACACTTAGAGTGCTTGGGTTACGAATGTTAGTAGCTATCATTACAATAACCCTGTGGTCATCATGATCGTTTCCTCCTCCGGTTTGGGGTAACTTCATATATTTACATATTTCACTGCGCTAACATCTTCATTCCGAATGAGAACTAACTCTCTACGTGTAAGATTTTTCTTCTCAAAAACAAAAACCACATCCCATTCCCCTCTACCCCGCATCAACCAGTACAAAATCTCCCTGATCTGACCTTCTATCAACAGAGGTCAAGGTAGTTTGAATACTCATTCTCCTGGTATTATGGAATAAGAAGAATATTTACCTCTTAAACAGTTGTCCTCATGAACTGTGCTGCTGTTGTAACCCTCTCTCTTTTTCCTTGTCGGACTCACCATGAAAACTAGTCCTATAGGCCTGCACAGGGAGAGAATAAAGTAAGGGCACAAAGACAGCTGGTTACTGGGAGGCTGGATATCACTAACTTTGCAGGTGAAGCTCCACGAAGGAGAAGCTTCTTATGACCACGGCATTCACAGTGAATTTCCAAGGAGAAAAGGTGAGCAGGAGGGAAGTCTTTCGAGTGTTTTAAGCTCACGATTTGCTTGCTTACTTTAGACAGAGTCCACTAAAGTTTGACCTTTGTTATTTTCACTCTACTGCATGCTGATCAGACCCTAAGTCTAAGTCAGTGACTCTATTTTGCAAACACAGGATTTCTTGTCCTGAATCGGCTCCACTTACATCTTAAAGTGAGGACGTGACTGTATTAAAAAGAAAGGACAGTGGAGATTCTCTTCAAGCCTGTACTCAAAGGCAGTTGACATTATGGTGTGCTCAAACCAACCCCCTCCTCACTGACCACCATGGGGACCTCTGCCCCAAGCGCGTAGGCCCCAACTGCCCTCTGTGAGCTCCTTCCCTGTCTGGGATTCTGCCCAGAATATTGGCAGGTGCCCTTTGTTTCCCTGCTACCCAGACTCAACCTTGAGTAACCCTTATCCTCAGTGTCATGCTCCTGAGGCTGGCAGGCCATTAAGCAAACAAGAGCACAGCTAACCTCACCCTCTTTTCTTGCCAGACAGATTTCAGAATTTGTGGGGAAGGCATTCACAGTTTCAATACATAACATTAGCACAATCCTCTCACACAGAGCAACACCCCATTCTCAGGAGACACTCTCTTTCAGAGCCTCAGGTCCCTTTCAACAATCACTTATCCACAGTTATTTATGAGCGATAAATGTGTTTAGTTGTTGAGGCAATGGTGGGAAACAAGGGAGACACGGTCCTGCTCCTTGGGCACTTATGGCCTGGTGGAGAGTACCTACCTGTGCAAGGAAACAGGCCCTTACAGTACATGAAATCATGATCATGAAAGAAAAGCGATATTCAGGGGTTCCGGAGAAGCCACTGACTCAGACTGGGGGAGCTGGGTGAGACTTGGCTGACAAAGACTGAATAGGAGTTTTCCAGGGGAAGGAGGAGGTAGAGGGAATGGAACAGGGGAGAACATTCCAGAAAAGTCAAAGTTCCTGAAACATGAGTGTGCACCCTGAGTTTGAGGAATTGAAAGATTAACCAGAGAAGCGGGAAGTGTAGAAAAAGGGGTGTGGTGAAGGAGGCACCTGAGGGATAAGTGGGACAGGCCAGGGCTCGCTGGCCTTGGAGGCTACGTTAAGGAGTTTTTCTCCTAAGGGCAATAGGGGACCATCAAAGGATTTTAAAGAGATGTGCCAATCCGATTTGCATTTCATAAACTTCATTCTTGGCTACAGATCACAGAACTACTGAGCAAGGACAAGGATCAGTTGGAGGTTGCTGCAGTAACCCAGAAGAGCTCCGATGTGGGTCTGGACAAGGTGGTGGGCATGGGGACACTAGGTGGTGGATGCACCTGAGGGACATTGGTGACAAGCTAGCTGGATGTGGAGGAGAGTGACAACTGCCTTAGAAAACCCAAATGGGAAACACAGGAACTGAGGAGAGCTTTGTGGGGCATGTTGAGTTGGAAGTATCCAGTATAGGGTACATGGGTTAACAAAGTGAAATTTAACAATATGCTACTTTGTTTCTGGGTTATTGGGTTTTTTTCCAATATATACCAATTTATTTATTATCATGGGTTTTTATACCACCTTTTGAAAGATGAGTAAATCCCTAACAACATTAAAACACATTGTGAGAACTTTTTCTGTTGTTCTCACAGAGATACACTTTCTTCTGAATATAACCTCTCCAATAAAGCCTCCTACAGCATCAGATGGTATGTCTGCTTGGTCAAATGTATTGTCTTGGAGTCAATATTTGGTCAATGGTGTTGAAAAGCAGGGTTCACTATTCTTAGACAAAGCTCCTGTTTCACAGCAGACCTCCAAAAGTCTCCCATAAGCTACATTAAGGATGCCAAACAAAAGCAAATTTTTCAAGAACAGCCAGTATAAAGCAGAGGGAGATAAAAAAAAAAAAAAAAAAAAAAAAAAAACACCTCAATAGCCCAATTGAGAAATGAACAAAAGAAATGAATATAGTCCCAATAAAACAAACAAACAAACTAACTAACAAAAAGCAATGGTCCTAAGACTTCCAGAGTTCACTCAAGATAAGAGAAATGCAAACTGCAACTATTGTGAAACACTGTTTTCCACCATAAGATGAACAAAGATGGAGTTTGGTAATGCTCTGCATTGGTAAGGAGGTAGGGAAAGACAGTCTCTATAGGGTGTGTAAATTGGTATAATTTCCATGGAGGGCAATTTAGTAATGGCCCCAAATTTAATATATGTATAACATTTTTTTCAGCAAATCCATTTCAAGAAATGAGTTTTAATAGATATACATAAATGAAGTGGTTTAATTTCACAATTAGTCACTGAAACGTGGCAATAACCTGACCATCAATAGGAAACTGGTTGATATAATATGTTACAACCACAGAACAGAACATTATGCAGCCATCAAAAAGGATGGAGGAAAGGGGAAACCCAGATGTCCATTGACAGAAGATAAAAATGGTACAGACATACAATGAAATATCATTCTTCCATTAAAGGGAAATTAAATTCTGATATAGGCTATAACATGGATGAACCTCTAGGACATTATGCTAACTGAAATAAGCTAGACACAAAAGAACAATTATTTTATGATTCTACCTGTAGGAGGTAGCTAGAAGAGCCAAACTAGAAGAGTCACATTCACAGACATAGAAAATAGAATGGTGGTTACCAGCAGTTGTTTAATGGAGACAGAGTTTCAGTTTGGGATGATAAAAAAGTTCTGGAGATGGATGATAGTGACAGTTATGCAATATGAAAGTACTTAAAGCCACTGAACTGTATGCTTTAAAATAGTAAATTTCATGTTGTATATATTTTACCACACTAAAAAAAAATGAAGAATTGCTTTATGAACTAAAAAGGAATAATCTCCAAAGCATATCATGAAGTGAAAATGAAAGATCCAGAATAGCATGTAGATGATGTCATCACTCATATGATAAACAGGGAGAGGATAGAAGAAAATATATTCTCTTACACAGGTCTAGTCTTCCTCTGAAGCACATGGAAGAACCAGGTAATAATACTGGCTGCTTCCAGGGAATTGGGTGATATGGAAGTGTTGGGGGGTGGAAGACAGGAGACAATTTTCAGTAGATGCTATTTTTTATTCTCTGATTTCACAGCAAATAAATAAGGTACATATTTTTAAAAATTAAAACAATTTTTTTATAATTAACACACTTATATTTTTAAAAATAGAGTTTTTGGTGCTTTCCTACAAACTGCCATCTTGCCCATGATGAAAATCCATGTTTGAAATAATCAGTTTTTTAAGCTAGATTTTTAGTAAACTAGCCCTTTTGTTCAATTGGCAAATTAAGCTTTCAGAAACACTAATCTTTAATATGAAACTACTTGAATAAAAATATCAATGAAGGATGTTGTTTTCCATCATCTCTCTAATTCATATTCATTTAGCTACTTGGGCTAAATCTTTCCCTCTCATAAGCAGTTTTCATAAATTGGATCCCAGTAAAATTTCCAGAAGCCCCTTTCCCAAAGAAATAACCAAGTAAGGACACTGGAAAACACTGTCCCTGCCTTCCTTCCAGTCCATTCCCACAGCCCCTGTCCTGCCCCGGTGCCTTCCATTCAGCTGCTGGGGACTTCTGCTGTGTCTTTCCTTTCCTAAACCCATCTCGTCATAACTAGAATAATGTGGCTGCAATTAAATTTTGCAGGTATAACACTTATCAAATCTTGATAATAATGACTCCTGTTGCCTTTAATAGAGGCCATAGGACTCCTATACTTCTGATTAGAGTTCTAGAAAAAAAAAAAATACAGTTTTTACAAGGAACTGTATCATTGGTCAGCATTCTTGGGAACTTCTTTCATTTTTTCTCATGTTTAATAGGGAAAAAATCTTAAGTCATTTTCTAAAGGATTTTACCCTTCTTTTCTTTTCTTAAAAAAAAAAAAAGGCAGTTTCTCTCTGCTAGTGGCATTCAAATTTTTCTTATCCTCATTACCTTAGTGTATGGCTTACAGTGTGGCTTTAAAGACCGGCCAATTTGAAATTAAAATTTTTGCATCTGTTATTTATTGCGGGGGGGGGGGGAACTATTTATACTTTGGATCATTAAAATACCAAACTTTTCCAAATCCAGGGCTTTTAGCTCCTAATTGGTGAACATTTAATAGCATAACCAAATTCTTACTGACCAAATCATGTCTTTTAGGGGGAAAAAAGTGCCTAATTCAGTGGTTGACAGCTTAAGTTGGCTGAACACAAACATTGCAGGAACAATGATTTGTTTGGGCAGATTCCCAGAGCTGCCAGTGAATAATATATTTAACTTTAGAAGCACTTACACTTTTCTCCAGAGAATATCTTCCCACAATCAGAGGAACTGTTGATTTTCTCCTTATTCCAGCCATCTTCCATCCCATTAAAACTGTGGTTATCTTATAAGTAGTGTGCTTCCTAGCTTTCAAGTCACGTATATATTTCAGAGTTAGTTGGGGAAAAAAATGTTCTTTCTTTTTTATTTTTCCCGCCTGATGTTTGATCTATTAGTTCACTTAAAATAGAAATTAATGGACTCCTGGGTGGCTCAGTGGGTTAAGCTTCTGCCTTTGGCTCAGGTCATGATCTCAGGTCCTAGGATCAAAGCCTTGCATGGGGCTTTCTGCTTAGCAGGGAGCCTGCTTCCCCCTCTCTCTCTGCCTGCCTCTCTGCCTACTTGTGATCTCTGTCCAATAAATAAATAAAATCTTTTTTAAAAAAATAAATAAAAATAAAAACAGCAAGATTTCATTTCTTTTGATGGCTGCATAGTATTCCATTATGTATATATACCACATCTTCTTGATCCATTCATCTGTTGATGGACATCTAGGTTCTTTCCATAGTTTGGCTATTGTGGACATTGCTGCTATAAACATTCGAGTGCACATGCCCCTTTGGATCACTACGTTTGTATCTTTAGGGAATTGGGAGGGAGACAAACCATAAGTGACTCTTTTTTTTTTTTTTTTTTTTTTAAAGATTTTATTTATTTATCTGACAGAGAGAAATCACAAGTAGATGGAGAGGCAGGCAGAGAGAGAGAGAGGGAAGCAGGCTCCCTGCCGAGCAGAGAGCCCGATGCGGGACTCGATCCCAGGACCCTGAGATCATGACCTGAGCCGAAGGCAGAGGTTTAACCCACTGAGCCACCCAGGCGCCCCATAAGTGACTCTTAATCTCACAAAACAAACTGAGGGTTGCTGGGGGGAGGGAGGTTGGGAGAAGGGGGTGGGATTATGGACATTGGGGAGGGTATGTGCTTTGGTGAGTGCTGTGAAGTGTGTAAACCTGGTGATTCACAGACCTGTACCCCTGGGGATAAAAATATATGTTTATAAAAAATAAAAAATTAAAAAATAACTAAATAAAATAAAATAGAAATTAAAATACCAAAATTTAAAATTTTCCAAAGTTTCATGTTATGCTTTATATTTTACACTATTTGTAAATGTGTCAATATTGACACTCTTACATATTCTACACTAAATGATAATTTATGCTTCGCTTTGTATTGCTGCAACTGACTAGTCGCACAGGGACATCTTATGTTCCCAATCAAAAGAAATGACAAGCATTTGGGTTGAGGATGCATCCTGAGATATTCTACTTGAGATGTACATAATAACAACAAAAACAGCCTCAAAAGACTAGAAGCCAGGAGCATCAAGACAATTTTATTTTTACAAAACCAGGAACTGAAAGAATGAATTAAGAAAAGCTAATAGAGACGCCTGGGTGGCTCAGTTGGTTGAGCAGCTGCCTTCGGCTCAGGTCATGATCCCAGCATCCTGGGCTCGAGTCCCGCATCGGGCTCCTTGCTCCGCGGGGAGCCTGCTTCTCCCTCTGCCTCTGCCTGCCATTCTGTCTGCCTGTGCTTGCTCTCTCGCCCTCTCTCTCTGATAAATAAATAAAATCTTGAAAAAAAAAAGATAAGAAAAGCTAATAACTTTTCACCTCTAAAACCTTTCCTGGAAAGACTTTCCCAACCTTGCGCGTGAAAACAGGTTGTTAACGTTAATCATTGACCATTACAGTCCCATAGGGTTCCTGGAAAACTTATGGATGGAAGGCAAAAGGATTGATCCTTGACAAGCATTTGGGATTCTTAGAAAAGGCACTTTCTTTCCAGTTCAGGCTGCCTTTTAGAAAGAGCAGAATTCCAGACAGTGAAGAGCCTTAGAAATTATCTAATCAAGTCCCTCCTCTTGCAAATAACAAAATGTCACCTCTGGGAATTTGGTTTGCTAAACATTTCTTAATTGGTATTAGACACAAGACTTAAATGCATGTCTCCCAACCCTCTTCTAATGCTCTTAGCTCTTACATCTTGGCCATCCAAATAAAATTCTTGTACTAATCTTCATGCCACAAACACTTTATGCAATAAAAAACCATCTCACTTGTTTGGAATTTGGCATATATTTTCCTTAGCAATAGATACACAGTGAATGTGTCCCTGAGCCAACCCCAAACACCAAATGCTCTCACCTGAATAAGTGGTGTGCTTAACAAACAACCAACACCACCTGCGAATCTATCTAACACCAAACTGAATTTATTTTTCTACTTTGAAACACAAAGAACAATGGCATCGACACTCCCTGCTGGGGACCCTTCCAGCTTGAGATCCGGGCTGATCATCAGGAAGGGAGGGTGAGGAGTGGGGAGCCTGGAGCTTGGGGAGGATAACCCCAGGGGGCACTTCTGTACCCTGAACTGGCTTCCCAGTTGCCATGTTTTTCTTCCCAGTCTTGGGGTAATGGCGACTTGCCGCTGCCCTATTTTCTGTCACCATCTAGGATTCTGGACCAATGTTTTTCTCCTCTCTGCCCTGCTGCTGCCCTCAACACAGTCTCATAGTTATATGTCATTGCCAACATATCTTTCTGTCCTTAAAAATGTATGTAAACTCTGCCAGTCTTTTCATGGCTTGCCAAAAATTTACAACTATTATCCACGGGGGAAAAGATTGAAATGGTCTCTCTTCTGCTCCTTCAACCTAGCCCCTTCTTTTATTTCCTTCAAATGGTGATGCATTTCCTCCAGGATTATAAAGCTTAAAATTCTATGGCTAGATTCACCCTGGTGTAAACACATTCAAAGATAGGATTTCTTGAGGATCCTTACCGGATTGAAGCAATACTCTGAAAAGCCCGAAAGGGCCTGGGCTTAGGGGGGTTGGGGTGATGAGAACTTGAAGGAGATAAGCATGGGCAAAGCCACAGAGGAAGGAAGATGTAGTTCTCTGGCCCCCAGGTCCCACCTGGAGCAGTCATTCCTAGGGCTTCCATATGTCCAGGAGTGCACACAACAAACTTTCAATGTTTTCATGCCTGTTTACCCGGAACTCTAGCATCAGCTACTTGAGGAGAAAGCTCATGACATTTCTTCTTATGCCCTGTCAGCACCGGATCAGATAGTAAGTGATTGATAAATACTTGTTGACTGCCTGGGAACTTTCCAGACACTTCAAGCTTGTGATTTTCTTCAATAACACAGGGGAATGAAAGGTATTTCACTGTACCAAAATCTGAGGAAGTCTAAACAGCCATGGACGGTAATTTTTCCTCACTCTTTACACATATGTCTTTGGCTCTTTTCTCCTACTTTGAGGGGAGTGCCTCTGAGGCAAGTTTTTAATGAAATGGTGTTAAAGAAACAGCTATGGAACAGGCCAACCTACCTCCTGACCCTGTGTCAGCCAATTCGCACAACTGACCGCTTAGACCAAAGTCTGGCTCATATCACAAGGAGAAATACATAGTTTTGCCCTTCAGGGACTTGCACAAACTTTCAAAGCTGACTTTTCAAATTCCAGGCCCTGGCATCGATCCCGTTGCTAATTAAGTATGCATCGCTCTGAGAAATAGGCACTCTTTTTTTGGCTGGGTAACAATAGCTATTCCACACAAGAACCTGCTTCTGAAACCACCCATCATGGAATGGAAAGCTACTGGATCACAGCCAAAGGGCACATTTCAAAAGCTTCTGGTATTTCTTAAAAATGCTCCAACAAGTATATTGGATGCATATTCGTCAGTAGGGAAATTTCAGAATATAGTCTGGGGCTCCACACTTGATGTAAATAGGATGGTCCCCAAAGGGGAACAAGTCAGGGGGGTGCCAGGAAGACATAAATAACAACTCTACAATTCCAGATGGTGAGGGGTAGCTTTCAGGGGACTAATAGAAACAGATTGCTAAAACAATGGACAGAGTTTCCGTTCAGCTTACAAAAAAGGGTCGAGCAGTGTCTTATTAAAACTGTTTTAGCAAATCACAAGATATTGGAGCACCTGGGTGGCTCATTCGTTAAGCGTCTGCCCTTCCGCTCAGGTTATGGTCCCAGGGTCCTGGGATCGAACCCCGCATCGGGCTCCCCGTTCAGTGGGAAACCTGCTTCTCCCTCTCCTACTCCCTCTGCTTATATTCCCTCTCTCATTGTCTCTCTGTCAAATAAATAAATAAAATATTTAAATAAAGTAAAGTGTTTTAAAAAATCACAAGATATTGCATGAAGAAAAGTGGACAGGTATATTTCACCTTTTCTGAAGGCAGAATATGAAGTAATGAAGGAAGTCATTACCCAAAGAAATAAAAGTACTTTGAGACTCTGATGTTTGGTTATTTACAGAAACTTTTATTGCAGAAGACTCTGGAATCTTCTTTGGCTGTCTTGATTCCTACCTGATTCCTACCTTTACAAAGCAGTGTCTGTGCTTTGAGCAAGGCACTGGCCACAAGACTTCTAGGCTTCCCTCTTGTCCCTGTTATTCTATGACCAAAGCATTTTAATAATTTGAGTCTTGGCAACACACTCCAATTATAACCTTGTTAGCTGTTCAGTGCCTCAGAGAAAACTTTCAAATTCTTCTGGCAACCGTTCAGTCTGAAGTACTACGCTGAACATCTTGTTAGAAATAAGCTGGAAAATGCCATTCTGATGGGTCTCCCTCGCTTACCTCCATGACTGTGACATATGACAGCTTCACTGTCCTCTCAGTATTTTGAGTTCATGTTTCCTAGATTCATCACACTACACAGGGAGTGCTTAGGACACAAATCGTATGCACTCCACAGCTCCAAAAAGGCAGAGAGATAGGTTAGACCTGGCTGGCAATGGGCTCAATCATCCGTTTCGTCTGCCCTTGTCAAAACTTGACAAGGCTTGAAGTTGGCCCTCCAGAGGTGAGAGTGAAAATAAAGTATGAAGCAAGCTAAATATAGAAGAATTCAGCTCTGAATCTTTTTTATCTTTATACATCCAATGGAATATACTGATAGAAAAAAATTGCCACTACTTGCTCCAACATTTATTTGTGCCAGGAGAGAATAAGAACAGGAATAAAACAGTTGAAATAGGCTATGTCTTCGGAATCATAGATCAGGTTCACTTTTCTTATTTTTTATTATGGACTGAATTGAGTTCCCTCTAAATTTGTATGTTGATGCTCTAACCCTCAGGTGCCTCAAAATGTGACTTAATGTACTTAATGTGGAGATAAGGCCTTGAAAGAGCCAATTAACGTAAAATGAGGTCAAATGAGTGGGCTCTAGTCCAACAAGACAGGTATCATAAGAAGAGATTAGGACAGACAGACAGACACACAGAGGAAGACCAGGTGAGGATACAGCAAAAGACAGCCCCATACAAGCTAAGGAGGGAGTATCAGAAGAAAACAATCCTGCTAACACCTGGACCCCAGACTTGAAGCCCCCAGAACTGTGAGACAGTAAATGTCTGTTTTTTTCAATCATTCACTCTGTGGTACTTTGTTGTAGCAATCGTAGCAAACTAATACACCTTTTATCAACTTCATTTCACTGTTTTTTTCCCCCACTCACTTTTTTTTTTCTTTTTGCTCCACTGAGCATGTCTTCCTTGCTTTTGCCCTGCCTCTGTCTGTACTTGTCTTTTATTTTTTGTTGTTGTTTCTTTAAAAAGATTATCTGTTTATTTGAAAGAGAGAGAGAGAATGAGCAGGGGGAGGAGCGAAAGAGAGAGAGAAGCAGACTCCCCACGAGCAGGGAACCTGAAGTGGGGCTCAATCCTAGGACTCTGGGATCATGACCTGATCCCAAGGCAGAGGCTTAACTGACTGAGCCACCCAGGCTCCCCTGTACTTGTCTTTTTTTTTTTTTTTTTTAATGTTTTATTTATTTATTTGACAGACAGAGATCACAAGTAGTCCGAGAGGCAGGCAGAGAGAGAGGAAAAGAAGCAGGCTCCCTGCCAGGCAGAGAGCCCAATGCGAGGCTCGATCCCAGGACCCTGGGATCATGACCTGAGCCGAAGGCAGAGGCTTTATTTAACCCACTGAGCCACCCAGGCGCCCCTGTACTTGTATTTTAAAAGAAGGTTTATCCCCTTTTGCCCAAACATGTGGAATCTTGGAAGGTGAGACAGAGAGCAGGTGTCTTGCACCTAGCACCCCCAGGTCTGGCTTTGATTCTCAAAGCTCACGGGTGCATCTGGTTTGTATGGGTATAGTGCACAAAATCACCTGACATCATTATCAGAGGTGCCTCTCCTTCTCTGGCTGACTCTGACCATGTCACTCAACTTCTCTGAGCTTCTGTGTTTTCATATATTAAAAAAATAATGATGAGAATTACTGCATGTGGTTGTGAGGTTCAATTAAGATAAAGCATTGGAAAATATTTTATATACTAATCGCTGGGGCTCAGTTTTTCTATTTGTAAAATAGGTACTACCTATCAGTTTATAGAATAGTATCATGAAAAAAAATCAAAAAAAGATTAGAATTTCTGTAACTCTTAATATTATGCATTTTAAAGGATTATTTCTACTCTATATTTCATTGGCCTAATAAAGCTTAATTTTGTTTCTCTTTCCACTTAATATTTATGAAGAATGTTATATTTGATATTAAAAGATAGGTTCTAAAGACAGAAAAGACCTGCTTCTTGCCTTCATGGATCTTGTAATCTATTTAGAAAACTATTTTTTTGCAGTAAAAAACACTTATAAGATCAGTTCACAGTCGTTTTCAGGGCTGTGACCAGGTCAAATCAGGTTCATACCCGAACTTTCTAGGACAACTTCCCAGATAGCAATTTCCAACTATCGTGTACTAACGTCACTGCCAGCAGAAGCTAACAAACCTGATTAAAAAGATTTAAACTGGGGCGCCTGGGTGGCTCAGTGGGTTAAGCCGCTGCCTTCGGCTCAGGTCATGATCTCAGGGTCCTGGGATCGAGTCCCGCATCGGGCTCTCTGCTCAGCAGGGAGCCTGCTTCCCTCTCTCTCTCTCTCTCTCTCTCTGCCTGCCTCTCCATCTACTTGTGATTTCTCTCTGTCAAATAAATAAATAAATAAAATCTTAAAAAAAAAAAAAAAAAAGATTTAAACTAAGAAAAGTAGGGACACCTAGGTGGCTCAGTCAGTTAAGTCACTACCTTCGGCTCTGGTCATGATCCCAGCATCCTGGGATCGAGTCCCATATCAGGCTTCTTGCTCAACGGGGAGCCTGCTTCTCCCTCTACCTGTTCTGACTGCTGCTCCCCCTGCTTGGACTCTCTTTCTCTCTGACAAATAAATAAATAAAACCTTTAATAAAAAACTATAAAATAAGAAAGATAATAAAACCTGAGTGCTAAGTAATGTATTTTGTTTTAAACAAATCTAATTCTATAATCATTTGTAAAATAGAATGCTTTAATATACAAGTATCTCTAATATTCTTAAAACTTGATTTGAATAATCAAATTCCTGGTTTTTCATTAGCTCCTCAGGAACCCCTGAAAAAAGATAGTTGACAATAATTGATAATAGCAATGTTCCAGTAGGAAGAACATACACTCTTCAGAAGTGCAATTGATATATTTTTTAAAAGATTTTATTTATTTATGGGGCGATCCCAGATCCCAGGACCCTGAGATCGTGACCTGAGCCGAAGCAGAGGCTTTACCCATTTAGCCACCCAGGCAACCCTGCAATTGATATTTGACTTTAGAAATATCTGACTTGGAAAACATCTCAGCCAAAAAGAAAACCACATAATTATTTTTAGAAATTTACACTCACTACTAAGAATCATCAAAATATGGTAATTTGGTAGGGACACAAGGATAAAGGATTTAATGCAGCATGTCATAGCAATCACATTTGGATTTAGATCCTGACTTATCACTTACTAACCGTAAGAACTGTAAATTACTGTAGACAAATTACTGTACTTTTCTAGTCTCACTTTCCTCATAGTTTATTTATTCTTAAAGATTTTATTTATTTATTTGACAGACACAGATCACAAGCAGGCAGAGAGGCAGACAGAGAGAGGAGGAAGCAGGCTCCCCACTGAGCAGAAAGCCTGATGCTGGGCTCAATCCCAGGACCCTGAGATCATGATCTGGGCCGAAGGCAGAGGCTTTAGCCCACTGAGCCCCTCACCTTCCTCATAGTTTAAACTGGTCCATGAATAATACTCAGCGGGGAGCCTGCTTCCCCCTCTCGCTCTGCCCGCCTCTCTGCCTACTTGTGATCTCTCTCTCTCTCAAATAAATAAAATCTTTAAAAAAATAAGTAAATAAATAAAACGACCCATTCCTGATTTCGACTCAGGTCAGGATCTTAGGGTCCTGAGATGGAGCCCCACCTGGGATTCTGCCCTGAGCATGAAGCCCGCTTAAGATTCTCTCCCTCCCACTCCCTCTTTCCCTCTGCCCCTCCACCCCAGGTGCGCGCGCGCGCGCGCGCGCTCTCTCTCTCTCTCTCCAAAACAAACAAACAAGAACAAATAAAATAAATAAATTGGAGACAGAGAACGAAATAAACCAGTGTGTGGAACACAGCTAAGAACTGTTAACAGATCAGTTAATAAACAATTAAATCTGAAGAACTAAAAACACCAAACCATAGCTTTAGCTATTACAGGATAAATGGGAAGGGGGGAGGGGTAAAATACTACTGCCAATCACTACTCTAGAAAAGATAATTCAAATTCCTCTCCAATATTTTTTTCTGCAGTGCAGAGCTTAAACAAATAATCTTTGCAATAATAGGCCAAAATTATCTGGCACATTTACATGTAAGAAAATACCCGGTGGAAAAAAATAACGTTCTCTCCCTTGCTTTGTGAAATTTGTGTCTTTGTAAAACATTTTAAGATATAATTATCTGAATGTTTTACACTGCCTGCTACCTACTGTATGTGCTTTTATTTTGCAAAGATTTTGGTTAATATGTTGGAAGGTTGAAAGCCAAATCATTTGCATGGATGCAAACCAGGTTCAGTATTTTTTTAATGATGATAATTAAGGAATATCCCTCGGCAGATGCTGAGGAATATTTTCTATGGAAATATTTTCTATGGAAAACGAGGAAACAGAATATTTTATTGTTATTACTTTTATAAAGAAGTATCTTCTAACTTTTTCATTCTTCCACCAGACCACAATCCAGTATTTCCAAAGCAAAGTATGAGGGCATTAAGCAGGTGGCAGCCCGATTCTCTCACCAAAGGACAAGTGTCGGCCAATACACTTGAGTTGACGATCCGGTGAGACAAGAACTGGCTCATCTCGGGGAAAAGCTCCCAAAGACTTTGCGCCCCCCTCTCCCGTGCCCCTCCGTCGCCCCGCAACCCAGGCACGCCGCGACTCGGCCCCGCCCCCGCTGCCCTGGCAACGCGGCCGCGCCAGCGCGCAGGCTTTGTGCTCCGGCCGCCGGGGGGGTGGGAGGGACAGCTCTGCGAGCTCGCCCCCCGCACCTGCTGGGTCGCGTCAACTTTTCAAATCTACGCTCTCCAACAGCTCTGCCGGATCTCTTACGCAGAACCGCTAATACCCGCCTTCTCTCACGCTTGTTTCCGAAAAAATGTTCCACGGGCAGAGGATGCCGGCCACCTGCTGCTTGGTGGTCCGTCCTCCGAACGTGAGGGAGAGGTGACAACCCACTTACCTTCCTCAGCATTCCTCCACGCCGGCAGGGGGGAATCCCTGGATGGATCCGACCTTCCCGCGCCGACCCTCCCGCGCCGAGCTCAAACAAAGTGTGAAGGAAGTGTCGGAGAAGCAGCGGGCAAACTTTGTCCCGGGCGAGCGCCGCCCCCCGGGCCCCCGAGCGCTCCTCATTTGCACCACAAAAGGCGGGGACACACGGCCCCGAGGTCGGGAGACGGTTACTCCGGCCGGGGGTGGCCTTCCGGGCCGGAGTTCAGATGGGCTCTGAGGGGCTGCTGAGATGCCACCTCTCCCTGGCGAGAACCAAGTCCACCGGCTCCTCCTCTGGGGCGAGTGGGGCTTCCCAGGCCCCCGGCTGCGCTATTGTATGCTGGTCCCCGAAGCCCCGGGCGGAGGGTGCGGGCGCGGCCGGCGGGAGCCCGTTTCGGGCTGCCCAGGTTGAATTTCCTCGCAGGGCTTTTCTCCCGCGCTTCCTCCCCGCCCCTCGCTGTTGCATAGTCATAAGAGGGCGGAGTCGCTCTCCATCTTATTTGAATCCTCAGGGTTGAGGAAGCTGAGGGAAGTGTGAAGATTGGATTTGGAAGGAAAGACTGCGAGAGGAGGGTGGGGAAATAAGTGCCAACATAAATATATGAGCAAACATAGGATTCCCCTTTCACCAGTCGCACGCACGTGTACACACACACACACACACACACACACCATTTCTCCAAACCTGAACTGAGCAAAGGAAATTTCAAGGAGGTCCTGACTAAATTTCTTGGTCCTAATTATAGTTAGACTAATCGAGGAATTTTCCTTTTTTTTTTTTTTTTTTTTTTTTTTTTTCTTGGGTTTTTTCTTTTTTTTTTTTTTTTTTTTTTTTTTTGCCAAGGGTTTTTTAAATCGATGATTTGAACGGTGTGTTCCTCGTACCAAAGAGAGCCGTTGAAAATGTATATATACAGACCTCACTAGTTGCATCGGGTCTATCACACTCCATCATAATTGATTGGCATAGCACCAATCCCCAAAACCCAGATTTTCGGATTTAGGTTGCTAATGGGACCCCATTTTCAGAAAGCAAAAAGTGGGTAAGAAAAATGACAGGCCTAAGGAAGTTCACTTAGGCGGCAGGGACAGTCTGAGAAGCAGAAAAGCCTGGCAACTGAGCCCTTAACGCCCAGACAGACAAAGCAGCCCTCCAGAACGGTTTCTCTTTCCTCCCCAAAATTTCCATCACGAGAATCATCACTAAAGCACGTCCTGGAATTCAGATCCACTCTGCCACTTAAGGCACAGCTGGTTACCTGAGTAAGGTGATCTGAATGGATGCAAAGTTTCTTCTGCCTAACTCTCTACCCTCAAACCAGCTGTCATGGTGCTCTCATGGCAAGATTTTCCGCTCTGTATTAAAGTGCTACAGACAAATCCCTTGTTAGCTCAAAGAGGTGACCTGTACTCACTACCCCTCAGCAATTGTAGGTGGTTAGACTTACAGACTTCAGAAATCCATTCATTCCACAAATCCTCACTGGTATCTATCTACTGAGGCGTGGTGGGTGCTGGGGAGACCATTGTCAAGGGAACAGTCCAGGTCCCTGCCCTGGAACCCAAGCTTCGAGTGCAGGACAGACTACAAACAAAAGTCAGGCAGTTATTGCTATAAAGAAAAATAAAGCTATTTAGAAAGGTAGATGCTAGAAGTCCAGTGAGTTTGGAAATTCCATGAAATCCCTGATAGAACCAACCAAGACTAAGTCCAGTTTTTCTGATAGGGTTTTAGGTCCATTTAGGTATGTGGGCATACAGGCGTCTTTCTGAGTTTGTTTCCGCATCAAACAAAGAGTAGTCTCTGTTTTTAGCAGTTTTGAGGGTGGGCAAAGGACTTTGTTGTACTGAGTTAGTGAACACAAAGGTTCAGAGGGTCTGACAGTGCTGCTGATGGTCAGCAAGCACTAAATGCATCAGCTGGGCAGGACACTTCATCTGACTCTGGTCTCCACAGTTGTAAACATGGGTACTCATACCACCTCAGGGGTTGCTAAGAATATCAAATGAGATAGTGTACAAAAATCGCAGGGCTAGCTATTATAATAATTCCTCGCTGGAGCCACTAACCTTCAGGAGGATAGCCCTGTGGCATATCCTTTGAAAGCTGTGGTTGCCTGATTAAAGGACTAATGTCGCTTTCTAACTCTTGCTACTCATTTGTAATTAATTCTTTCCCTACAAAAGGAAGTAGGATGTGAGTGCAGGAAGGCTAACGGTTACCAAAGCACCCTGTTAGCCCTCTACCTATATTATCTCTTGGTCATAGCTACCACCAACCATTGTACAGAGTCAAAAGACAATGCACGAGGTCAATTTCCTTGCCAACAGCTCACAGCACAAAGCCCTGCTAAAGCCTACAGCCCATGTCTCCTTCACAGCATGTGCTACTCTGGGCAGCAACAAACCACTGTAAAGCAAAGGCAAAGACTCTCCTCGTTTGCCATTTCTCTAGTAATAGAATTGCGGGACTGTTGGTGGGAAGGCAAACTGGTGCGGTGGCTCCAGAGAACAGTATGGAGGTTCCTCAAAAAGTTAAAAATAGAACTACCCCATGACCTAGCAGTTGGACTGCTAGGTGTTTATCTAAAGAATACAAAAATATTAATTCAAAGAGAGACATGCACCCTGATGTTTTACAGCAGCGTTAAGTACAAGAGCCGAACTATGAAAACAGCCCAAGTGCTATTGACTGAGGTATGGATAAAGAAGATGTGATGTAGGGGCGCCTGGTTGGCTCAGTGGGTTAAAGCCTCTGCCTTGAGCTTGGGTCATGGTCTCAGGGTCCTGGAATTGAGCCCCGTATCAGGCTCTCTGCTCAGCAGGGAGCCTGCTTCCTCCTCTCTCTCTGCCTGCCTCTCTGATTACTTGTGATCTCTATCAAATAAATAAATAAAATCCTTAAAAAGAAGAAGAAGATGTGATGTACATATATATACAATGGAATATTATTTGGCCATAAAGGAAAAAATCTTTCCATTTATAACAACATGAATGGAGCAGGAGCATATTATGCTAAGCAAAATAAGCCAGTCAGAGAAAGACAAATACCAGATGATTTCACTCACATGTGGAATATAAGAAACAAAACAAATGAACAAAGAGAAAAAAAAAAAAAAGACAGAGTTGCAAACTGAGAAACAGACTCTTAACTATGGTCACTGGTGGTCACCAGAGAGGAGATGGCAGTGGGCCGGGGGAAACAGGTGCTGGGGAGTAAGGAGGGCACTTGTGATGAGCACCGGGTGTTGTATGGGAAATATCGAACCACTGTGTTGTACACCTGAAACTAATACTACACCATATGTTAACTAACTGGAATTCAAATAAAAACTTAAAAAAATAACAAAGTAGGGGTGCCTGTGTGGCTCAGTCGGTTAAGTGTCTGCCTTCGGCTCAGGTCATGATCCCAGGGACTTGGGATAGAGCCCCAAGTCAGGCTCCCTGCTCAGCAGGAAGCCTGGTTCTCCCTCTCCCACTCCCCCTGCTTGTGTCCCCTCTCTTTCTGTGTCTCTCTGTCAAATAAATAAATAAAATCTTTAAACAAAATAACAGAGAAACAATAATACTTGATTATTTTCTTACACAAAAATGAGAGGGAGGTACATCTTCTAGCTCCTGGGAGCCAGCTGGATGTATATGTCCAGGGTCACGGCAAAGTGATTTAGTGAGAAGAGCTGCACCCAAGTTGCCTTCCACCCAACCGCTCAAAAGTGCCAGGGAGAAACACACTGCTGGAGGCCCACCTGGGCCACCCTTTGGGCAGTAGTGGGTAGAGCAGAGGAGACCCTACCTTTGGGAACTCCAGCAAACTGCTTCCCAGAGGGCCCTGCTCAGTCCTTCTGTGGGGTGTCCCTTCCCCACAAAACAATTCCACTCATCACCTAGTTCCCAAACGTAAGACATGAAAGGAAGACACCCAGATGTCTTTACACCAGACATTGTCATAGCCCAATGCCTAGAAATAGGTCTTCTGATTAAGGAGGAGAAACCATGGAAATATTCCAAGGTTCTGAAGGCAGGTTTTAGAGCAATTCCTCCATATGGAATAGTGCTTTAAAATGCATAAAAATAGGTGGGCATCGGACGCATCAGGGAAAGAAGAAAAATGACATCAGAGGTCAATGAAAAGAAAAAAGAGTTTGGAGGATAAAGTTGCCCAGAGTAAGGGTTCTATTTAAATTAACGTGTGCTGATCTAAGAATAAACCTCTTGATTGTTCCAGTTAGACTGAGAAAGAATTTAATTTGCTTCCTTCTTTTCTAGATTTCATGTTGCATCTGTGGTTCACTTCAATAAGCATTCATCCTTAGTTTTATGGGAAAGATGTTATTTAAAGCATTATTTTCGGGTATATATGTTGAAATCCATTTTTACTTTAAACTTTTGGGAACACTCATGTTAGTTGTTCCCATGTTCCGAATAAGTGTGTTTATTGTTTTATGAAAATCATGCTTTGGTCGGAAAGAAACTTAGGTGGCACATATAAATACATCCAGTCCAATAGAACAAGAAAGAGAATTAAAAACAGGCAGATGAGGAAAATATAACACAGAGGAAATGAGAACAGAAAAGAAAGATGAACAGGCATTCGTATATTTAAATCTGTGTAAATTCATACATTTATATCTGTTTTCATCAAGACCCTTTTAGAACTAACTCTGAAAGCAATGTAAGCAAACCATACAAAAATGGATCTTCAGCCCTTCTAAAATAAGCAAAAAGACATGATGTAGTTCATGAAAACTATATTATTTTTTTTAATTATTTATTTATTTATTTGAGAGAGAAAGAGAGCACAGGGTCAAAGGGAGAAGAAGAAGCAGATTTCCCTCTGAGCAGAGAATCCAACTCAGGGCTTGCTCCCAGGACCGCGGGATCATAACCTGAGCATAAAGCAGATGCTTAACCCACTGAGCCAGATAGGTGCAACATCTAGAAGTTTCCAGGAGGCAAACAACTGTAATTACTTTTATAGAATTGTAATTATTTTTTTACATTATACATATTTGTTTTGTGCACTTTTAGAACGTTGACTGTCTTGTTTCTTGATGATAAGAGAAGAATGAAATACATCTGTGTGAGTATGTGTAAGTGTGTCCCTGGTTTTCATTAGCACTGTATTCACTTCTGAGAGTAAATAAAATCACTTTAGAGACCCAGGGATAGACAAGTATGTCCATTGCCCCCGGTTCCAGTCTAATCCGATGCCCGACATCCTGGAGCAGTAAGTACTTGTTAACTCATTTGCTGACTCGTCCTTCTTGTTCATTCCTGTGAATGACTTTGGCTGCTGTTTTCTTAGGTGGGTATTCCCCCGTCTCCGTTGTAGGCCTACTTTGAGCGCTCACGGAGAAACATACCTGATGCTGGCCATAAATTTGTCTGTGAAAGCATTTAGACAGTGTTTCTAGATTGGAGACTGGCCTTCACACCAAGGATCAGGAAGAGCCTGAAGTGGAGGAAAAGGAGAGGGTAGTGGGGGAGGCCAGGCATGATCAACAGCGGCCTTATGGCCTAGCAGCATGAATCAGCAATGCCTAGGTCTCCAGGAAAGATAAGGGTTAATGCAGGTGCCAACTAGATCTCAAGTAAGTAGCTCACACATGATGGCCCGACGCTAATGATACTTCCTACCAGTATCTACTAAATACAGCAAAATATTTGTTTACTTGTCTGGAGACCTTGAATCTTGTTATGGACACAGTACGTTGTTAGATATTGTCATCTGCAAGATTGAGCTCAGTTACCACTCTTGGTCTTTTCTCAGCTTCTGGGATAATGGAAGGTTAATTAATTTGGATGAGAATTTCTTCTGCATCTGAAATACACAGAAATGCATTGTGTCCCCTTCCTGGATTCCCAAGTTCATGCACAAATACTGTTGGGCTAGTTATGGGGATAGTTTTTTATTCTAAGCCACATACCAAACCAAATACATGCTTTACAATCTCTCCAATTTCCAAATGTAATGTTATTCCCACAAATTCCTCTAGTGCATTATTGGGACTTGAATTAAATGAAAGAAAATCCAGGGGAGGGTGGTAATAAAGACTCAAGAATGTCTACTGTTCTCAATTCTTCTAGGCATCAAACAAGCATTTCACCTTGGGATCCTAATTAAAGTCACTTTTAATCATTTTCATCGTGTACCCCTGAGAAATAGGCTCATAAACGAAACTGACAAGATCTGACAGTGTTATTAAGCACTGATGTCAAACTTGATTAGAATCCCCTTATGATATGCTGCTACTTACAAATACCTCCTGGCCCTCAGCCTACCAGGTAGATACGGAAGGAGGAAAAATGAGATGATTCAAGAAGGTTCCTTTGTAAATTCACCCCTTAGTCAGATCTCCCCCAAAAGCATTCATTGTGACCAGCCCTACACATGGCTCTCTCGGTTATTGAAGAAATCATAACAAATTGTTCTTCCTTGCTTTGGCTTTTGTTCATTCATTCACTTGGCAATTGTTTTTCATGTAACTTGGTATGAAGCAATATGCCAGGCACATGGGAATTTTTTTAAAAAACCATTGTCCATAAGGACATGAAAATACAATGAGAATATCTATGTATATATACATCTACGATCTGTAAGTTAAGTTGTTTAAAGGCGACTTTAAAGAACAATTTGTGGGGCACTTGGGGAGTTGAGTTGGTTAAGCATCAGACTCTTGATTTCGGCTCAGGTCGTGATGTGTGGGTTGTGGGATGCAGGCCCCCCTTTGAGCTCTTCGATCAACAGAGAGTCTGCTTCTCTCCCTCTCCCTCTGCCCCTTTCCTCCCCACTGCTCATGCGCATGTGCTCTCTCTCTCTCCCCTCCCTCTAAAATAAAAAAAATCTTTTAAAAAAATAAAAGAACAACTTGAAGAATTCTTTGAAAAATTCTTTTATAAAGCAAGGAATCCTGTTATAATACACATAACAGTCTTAATTTGTAAATTGGGATTTCAGTATAAAGAGACACATTTGTAAGGTTGAGAGATTACTGAGGAATGGCAGATTTCTTTGTGGAAGTCCTGCTAGCTACAAGAGGTGAGGAGGGGGACAGAGACAGTGAGGGACCTGGACAAGGACACTGGATGGGAGAACGGGGAGAAGATCCCAGCGTGGGAAAGGGGACCCCGAAGATCAGAGACACCATGGCACCAGTTAGGAAGGGGTCTCTGATGTGGGGTAGAGAGATGAAATGACCACTGTCCCCCTCCAGGAGCTGGGGGTTTGATTTTAAAAAGAAGGAAAGAAAGAAAGAGAGAGAGAAAGAAAGGAAAAGAAAAAAAGAAAAAGGTCTTTAGTAACGACTCTCATCTTAACGGTCACATGGCTGAAAGCAGAAAAAACTAGCATAGCTGTTGGTCATCCAGGAACTGATAGGGTGGGGTTGGGACTCAGGTCAGAGGGGAGATTCAGACAGATTCAAGGCATCTGGGGAGAAAGGAGTCGTGCTCAGGGAGACCGATGTGGAGGAAATGGAGAGGCAGCGAAGCACACCCCAGCTCCCTGCCCGCTGCTCCAAACCATGCTCAGATCTGTCTGGATTTCACTAGTTCGAATTCCAGGGAGGCAGGCAGGTGCCTCACTACACACGAGAGCCAGAGCCTCTGAGAGCCCCCCACTCCTCACCAATGTGAAATTGCAGCCTTTCCAAAGAAGCATCTTTACAGCAATGGCCCTCCTATGTGCCCTGTAACCTACAGGGGAAGGTGACAAGAGTCTTATTGGACACCTTCTGCATACCCGGCACCATCATCTTTGTTCAGCAGTCTGGATACACACTCCTCTGTGACATGTTTTACCTTTTCCTTTTCTAGCTTCCTTCATATAATCCATGTGGAACCATCGGCCATTGGCTTATTTAAATCCTTTCTTCACTGTTTCTATTTTTAGCCTCTACATCTTCTAGGAAATAATGAGTGGTGTCTTCTTTTTGATCACTGTAGAATATAAAAAGCCTTTTTTTCCCCTTGTGTCTGTAGGATATTAACATGTCAGGAGTGCACATTCATGCAGCACTCTGCTTACTCCCTTCATTCACACGTTTGCTCAATAAGCATTGATTCAGCACAAACCGTGTGCTGGATTCTGTGCACGTCTGGGGAGACAAAGCAAGGAGCTTCTAGCTCTCAAGGAATTCATAGACTAATAGTGGAGACACACTGGGGAAACCACCGCTATAGCTGGAACACAAGTAGGAGTGTCAGAGCAAGGTGTGTAGAAGCGATGAAGAAAAGTGCCTTCCTAAAATAATAGGCAATGCCTTGGGAGATTGCCTGCCTCTTCCAGTCCAGATATTTTAGATTTCAATGATCTTCTGTTATTTTTTATTAGTTTTTCTAAACAAATAATCTTTATCTTTCTATCTGGCCCCTTATAGAAGCCTCTTTAGACTCATGGCCTTTTAAATATACAGTCTATGCCCCTTGTTGGGCTCCCCACTCAGCAGGGAGTCTGCTCTGCTTCTCCCTCTCCCTCTGCCCTTCCCCCCTTACTCGTGCTCCCTCTCTAATAAATGAAGTCTTTATTTTTTTATTTTTTTAAAAGATTTCATTTATTTATTTGATAGAGAGAGAGAGAACTGCCAAGAGAGAGGGAGAAGCTGGCTCCCGCTGAGCAAGGAGCCCAATATGGGACTGGATCCCAGAACCCTGGGATCATGACCTGAGCTGAGGGAGACGCTTCACTGACTGAGCCATCCAGGCATCCCTAAATAAAATCTTAAAAAAATTTTAAAAAAAATTTTTAAAAAAGTACAATTTGTTAGAGCTTTCTTGACATTTGACTTGAAATTGAAGACTCTTTCAACTGCGGGCACATTATAAAAAGTTAAGATTGTGCCCTCAGGCTTTCTTTGCTCTTAGATATCAATCTCACAGGTAATTTTGCAATATGCACTGTAGAACTGACATTAGTTTCCTTTGAAATCCTCTCGAATTGTACACGTTGGGAACCTAGCACTCTAGAACTGATCGTGTGTGCACACATGCGCATGTTTGCGCCTGTCTGTCTTCTTGGTGTGCTGAATCTAAAGTCGGCTAGATTCTTTCATAAATACTAAACCTCCTGCCCAGGATGTATAATTTAGGAATATAATCCATGACAGCTGTTTTTTAAGGGTATGTGTTTTTTGTAAGAGGTTTCAGTCAATCTAAAAAATACCAGTTGTAGGCTGGTGAGAAAAATCCCAGGATCACCTACAGCCGAGCAGGATAGTGTTGGCAATTGACTTCTACTTTTGAAAAATGGAAGCTGCTCTGAAGTTTGTGATTTCAGTTCATGGATGCGGAAAGTTCTCTGCAGCCCTGACAAGAGAAAGCTCTGGAAAGCATCAACGGAGTACTTTTACTATTACCTTGAGACTGCTGCTGAGAGTGAGTGTCACAGACCCTACTAGCTGCACCTGTGGAGGCACCGCAAGCCTCCTTCTGGAAGCTGAGAAATCACACATTAGAAATCCTCTCCTGTCTCTTTGTCTTTCAGGAGGACAAAAGGATACGTATTCAGTTAAAAAGTGTTTGTGGCCTGAATAAAGACAAAGCAGTGAAAATGTAAAGTAAAACACATTGATTTATACCATTTAACTAGCAATCGTGACACTTTTAGTCCATTAAATTACACACATGTTCATATTTCTATTTCCATCCGACTTACAACCACTTGACATATTATAAATTTACCTCTCTGCTCATTGCCTCTCCCCTCCCACTATAATTAAGCCCCAGAAAAACAAGCTTTTTTGGTCAATTTCATTCGTTCTATCTCTGACTCCTAGAAGACTTGATAACTGCTCAGAAAATATTTATTGAATGAATTCTGAATTTCAAAATGTGGGACTTGAGCCTCAATCCTTACGAATTTAGAAGGAGAAAGATGCTAAACACCGCTGACCATTCCCCTTGAATGTAGAGGATGTTCAGAAAGAAAGATGTTGAGCACCTAGCAGACATTACTTTTGTTTTCCAGCTGCAGTCACTAGTTAAGAAAAATACCAACAACGTAGACGTAAAGAAGATCTCAGAACATAGGACCCACTGAGGATTCTCTGTCTGTGTCTCAGTAATGGATTGAAAATCGGTGCAGCTTGGAGCACCTGGGTGGCTCAGTCATTAAGCTCAGGTCACGATCCAGGGTCCTGGGATTGAGCCCTGCCTCGGGAAGCCTGCTTCTCCCTCTCCCATGACCCCCTGCTTGTGTTTCCTCTCTCACTGTCTCTCTCTGTCAAATAAATAAATAAAACCTTTTTTTTTTTTTTTTTAAGGGTGGAGGGGGGAGAAAGAAAGAAAGAAAATTGTGCCAGATCCTGATCCCTGTGTTAAGTCATCTGAGATGACTCATTGTTCAAGGAAGTTGCATTTGATAATGGATTCAGGAGCAATAAATGTCATAGAGAGAAGACAAGGATGTGAAATGGAGAAAAATTCAACAGCTTTGAGTGTTGTGATTTGCAGCTCACATTCAGACTTGACATGTTCTGGAATGAGCAAGCACACAGCTGTGGACCTGCTGCCAAGATCTCACCTCCTTGCAGCTCTGAGGTCCCCTGACTTTCAGGAGCTGCGTGAGGAGAGGCACAGTGGTTACTGTTCTCACAGCACTTCCCACCCCAGCCCAGACCACAGGGAAACAAAGGCTGAGGGCGGAGAGAGGCTGAGGTGAGGCTGGAAAGACGTCATGTCTGCTACTTCATGCAAACGGCATTCCCTGATGTAGACAGCCTCAAAGCCACACCTGAGTCCCAGGGAGGGGGAGGAAACGGATTCGGATGAAGAAGGGCACAAGTCCAGCTGATAGACTGAAGTGGCCAGTGAGAAACAGGGCACACTCTTCCTCGCCCCCAACCAGAAATCCCTGACAGCTTGTATCCTAAACTGTCCTTCTCCCATAGCAGGGAGTCCCCTTCCCGTCTGGTTCTCCACCAAGAAGAGTCATAAATGACCTTGGCTTCTTGCGCTTGGGAGATCTTCACCCTGAGTAAAGCTTCAGTGATGCTAAATGGGCCGTGGTGTGAATCAAACCCCAGCCAGCCCACCGCTGTCCTGTGCAGTGAATGCATCCCTTAGGGTGTCACTCTGAACTTCCAATATGCTGAGCTCACTACAGTTTCTCTCATGAAACAATTTCATGGAAATTTACAGTTACACTGCCAACCCTCTGTCAAGAAAACTCTCTAGCTCCCCCAACTACTGGGTTGGGTGACCTTTAGGACCACTACCAGGAAGCAGCCTCTGACCTCCCAGCCCAGGATCTCCTGCTCAACTGAGCATCTCTGGCCTTGCTCCCACATGGCACTAACTTCACTATTTAATGGCATGTCAGTTCACCTATGTGCCTCCCTACTCCCCAGGCTGAACTGCTTGAGGGGAGGAATTCCCGAGGGGGCATAGATCTGATATATACAAAGGCATTTAGTACACGGACTTTGAATGGCTGCATGAAAAGAGAAATATGTCCATGTAATTGTTAAGAAAATGCAGAAAAAAGACCTTCCACAGATGTTTTTCCAAGGATTTGAATTATGCCACGAAAGATGAGATTAGATTTGAGCAGGTGGAAATTGGAGAGGGGGCTCTGAAAGAAGAGAGCATGATAAGAAAGCCTGTATGGGGCGGCCTTCCTTGCCTCCTGCATCTCACCAGCTGTGTGTGGCCCTGAGCAAGTTTCTAGCCCCTGTGCACGCTGGTTTCCTTTTCTGTGAAATGAGAATAATGTTGGATCTATTTCACAGTGTTCTGGGGTTCGGATGAGATAACATTCGCTTTTGTTTTTGTTTTTGAAGATTTTATTTATTTATTTGACAGAGAGAGCAATCACAAGTAGGCAGAGAGGCAGGTAGAGAGAGAGAGGGGGAAGCAGGCTCCCTGCTGAGCAGAGAGCCCAATGCAGGGCTCCATCCCAGGACCCTGAGATCATGACCTGAGCAGAAGGCAGAGGCTTAACCCACTGAGCCACCCAGGTGCCCGAGATAACATTTGTTAAGGACAAAGCTTGGGATAATAAGCCTTTATGCAAATACACACACACACACACATAGTACTATTACAAGTACAAATAGGAAATGTGGCAGGAATTCAGAGACAGAAGAATGGGAAGTGACCTGCAATAGACTTGGCTGCTGCTGCTGCTTTGGGAGGATGGGTGCAGCCCAACATTCTAGATTTTTCTGACCATGCCACTTTCAAATAGAGTATTCCAATGTTTCCAATCTATTCCAAGATTTTGTTGAGAACAAGAGGGTTATTGTGCCCCCATAAAGAAGTTACTGGATCTTTTCATTTAAGTTTCTAAAATAATCTGTATTTTTTTTTTTTTTAAAGATTTTATTTATTTATTTGACAGAGAGAAATCACAAGTAGATGGAGAGGCAGGCAGAGAGAGAGAGAGGGAAGCAGGCTCCCTGCTGAGCAGAGAGCCCGATGCGGGACTCGATCCCAGGACCCTGAGATCATGACCTGAGCTGAAGGCAGCGGCTTAACCCACTGAGCCACCCAGGCGCCCAATAATCTGTATTTTGACACTGGGCAAAATTCCTCTCAAATTCATCCTTAATTGAAAAAAAAGTCAGAGAACAGATAAATTATATAAGAGATAAACACATATATACACATACACATTAGGGTAATAAGGAAAGCCAAATCATATTTCTCTAAAAATCACGGCTAAATGGGATATATGCAATGGCTAAATTATTTTTTTAAGATTTTATTGATTTATTTGAGAGAGGGAGAGAACATGATTGTGGGGAGGGGCAGAGGTAGAGAGAGATGCAGACTCCTGGCTAAGCAGAGGGAACTGGACTCGGGGCTTGATCCCAGGACACTGGGATCATGACCTGAGCCGAAGGCAGACACTTAACCTACTGAGTCACCCAGGCACCACTAACTGGCTAAATTAAATTGTTGCAAACCCCATTTGTCATTTTTTTTTCTTTAAATGTCCTGGTTGAGGTAAGCCGCATTTGCATATACATGGTCATAAAAATTATAAGAGAAAAATATGCTAATGTGGCTAGATGTAAATAAACAAGATTATAATAGTAGACATATAGTGGATGATAGAATGCCTACATTTTTATTAAACCTTTGATTTTCAGTTAACCCTACATTTTCAGTTAAACCCTTGTTCCTTTGTTTTTTTAGTCACTTGGATGTCAGTTTCTTACCCCTTTCTTCAGCTGTGTTCCTTTAAAAAATAAAGTTACACAGAAGTAGTGTTGGTTACCCTCCAGAGACCCATAACAATGATGAACCCAGAGGCCAGCACAATAAGAGGGAAAGTCAACGCTGTGGGCTGATCCAAAGCAGAACACTAAGACATGCTCAGTTTTGGACCTGACCAGTCTAAGTCTGAGCATTGAAACTGGATTCTACTGTAATCTGTTTTCCAAATCAGATAAGATCTCCCAGAGCCTGGGCACCCACCCCAAATGCCCAGGTTCCCCTCCCGCTGTCCGGGGACCTGGACAGGGGCCATTCATCTCTACTCATGGTAGACTGAGATGCCCTGTCACCCTCTCGCCTACTCCTTGTGAAGCCACAGAGGGAGCAGGCACATAGGTCAGCAAAAATCCAGCCAGCACTTCCCAGCTTAAGACTTGAGGCCATTCCTTTGGTCATTGTGCCTTTTTCTAAAATAGGTACATACGGCAGGTATCTTAAGGATGCCTTCTACTCGAAATAAACTGGAAAAGAGAGAAAAATGAGATGGAAGACAGGGGATCCAAGGAGAAGAGCAGCAAAGGGAGGGCTGATGCAGGATGACAATTGATCCCTGGGGCACCGGCGGGCCTCAAAGATGGAGCCTGGGGGCACTCAGCACAGTGCCTGCCTCTGTGCCAACTTTTAATGAGTGAACTACTGGAGGATAAACTCCTGCAAAACAAAGGATTGAAGCAAGACAGAGGTAGACATGAGATCTACGGAGTAGGGAATTCATGGAGGAGAAGGGCAAAAAAAGCTAGATGCCTGCTACAACACACTGGACAGCCGTCACCCCTACAGGAGGAGAGAGCCCCTAAGGAGGGTGGTGGCTGAGGAACCCTGGAATTCGTTAGTGCTGGGAGATGCTATTGGAGAATAGGAGGAAGTCGGTAATTGATTGATAAGCCAGGGAATTATTGACTTCCAGAAAACAAAAAGTAAGGAAGGAAACCATCACAGTACACTAAATATTTAACTGTGATTAATAGTTGCGTAAGCAGAAAAATGTGGACAGTAAACATAGATTTAATTTAAAATTATAACTATTTAGAGGGGCACTAGGCTGGCTTAGTTGGTAGAACATGCAACTCTTGATCTCTGTGTCGTAAGTTCAAGCCCCATGTTGGGTTTAGAGATTACTTGAAAATAAAATCTTAAAAAATAAAAAATAAATTAAATAGTTGTAATTATTTTGAGTGAAAGGAGAAGAAAAGGCAGAACATGATGGTGAATTAGAAGTATAGAAAGTAAAAAAGTCGTGTTGACATTGATTCAAAAAGCCAATATACATATGTTGTTTGGAACTCTGGGCATGTTTAAATGTCAGAACAAACATCTCAAAGAGTTAAAAGTCGCCTCTGAAAAGGGCAGATGATGGCAATGGGGAAAAGCAAAAGCAGGAAATGGTTTTATTTTGTTTTGAGCCTTTCACATTTGAATTTTTAAGCTATGTGCATACATTACTTTGATAAAAATAAAAACTAATTTAAAATCCCCACTTTACCAGATTGTTCCGCGGGTTACTAACTATATTTATAAAGTGCTTAGCACAGGGACTGGCACAGAAGGACCCGCAGTCATGGTGACGATGGTCCTCATTACTGTTGCTGGTATCAGCTCAGCGGGTGGTCCAAACAAACAAGCAGCTGCTTACTTACCATGTGCCCTGCGCTACTCTGAGTTCTATATGTGTATGTGAAAGACATTTGCCAAGTACTCTTAGCACCGTTACAAAATGTTCATGTTTGAATGCTAGTTTTATTGAGATAATGCTTGCAAAATTGAGAGTTTGTAATTATATTCCTTGGTAAGATTTAGGTCACTTTTGAATAGGGAATTTTAGGGGCACCTGCGTGGCTCAGTGGGTTAAAGCCTCTGCCTTTGGCTCAGGTCATGATCTCAGGGTCCTAGGATTGAGCCCTGCATCGGGCTCTCTGCTCAGCAGGCATCCTGCTTCCTCCTCTCTGCCTGCCTCTCTGCCTACTTATGATCTGTCTGTAAAAAAAAAAAAAAAAAAAAAAAAAAAAAAAAAGAATAGGAAATTTTACCATGGGGTCTTTGTTTTTAATGAATGAACTTCAGTTTTGTGACCTTCCTAGAGCTGTAAACAAAATTTTTGAGAATGGGTGTCAGTGTATTTTAACCAGAGAGCCTATAATTTTCATAAGATTTTAATGAGGTCTTAAGACCTATAAGAGCCCATAAAAATGTCTCCAGACAATATAGTATATGATACGACTCTTAACAAGTTATGAGTGTTTTTTTTTAATTTGAATTTTTTTAAATCCAAACTTAATGGTGTAAGATCTCATTTCAAGAAAGAGTAAAAACTAACTTCATCTGAGACTTAATATATGTAACATAATTCCATGACTTTAGTTTTTCTTGGGTCATATCTACCAAGAGAATTTAAAAAGGAAAGGTTTTCTTGAAAGCATCATAAGTGACAAATGGGAGAATGTTGGTCATCCACAGGACCAGATTACTGGCTACCTGTACAGGAAAAAAAAAATGTATGGAAAGTAGAATGTTGGGGCACTTGGTGACTCAGTTGGTTAAACGTCTGACTTGATTCTGGCTAGGTCATGATCTCAGGGTTGTGGGATGGAGGGCTGCATCGGGCTGCACTGGCCTGGAGTCTGCTTAAGATTCTCTCTCGCCCTCTGTCCCTCCCCTCCACTCCATTCCAAAGAAGTAGTATATTTGTAGGGCCTCTAGCTGGCTCAGTCAGTGGAGTGTGCGACTCTTGATCTTGGGGTTGTGAGTTTGAGCCCCACATGAGGTATAGAGATTACTTAAAAATAAAATCTTAAAAAAAAAAAAAAAAGTAGTATGTTTGTGTGCCCATGGCATGCACATGGAAAAGCGGGAGTGGAATGGGGAAAGAGATTGAGAAAGAGAAGAACTGAGAAGGAAAGAGTTTAAAATGTTTAGATCTCTTTAAACCTAATTCCTCTACCCATTTAGTCTTTGAGTTAATCTTCTACTCTTTCTGGGGCAGATAAATGTTCATTTACCTTTAAAAATTCTTTTATCTGCCTTTAGGTTCTCATATGATCTCTTCTATAAATGAGCAATGACACCTTCATGCAAAGGTCCTTGATCTTTTTCATGCCCCAAACATCGGGGATCAAAGGCTCAGGAGCTGTCTGTCACTCAGCAGGTAGGTAAAGAGTGGTGTGCACAAGGTCTACACAGTCTGGGGTTGTCCACACAACCCAGAGCAGAAAGAGATGTGGTTTCTGTCTTTTTGGAGCTTACAGTTTGCTGGAAAAGATAGATTCCTTAATTAGTCACACCAATGACTATGAAATCACACTGGTGGGAAGTGCCGTGAGGGAGGGGACATGGTGCTTGTGGGATCTGGGCAGGTGGTTTGGGCGGAGCAGGGACTTGGGAAACTCTTCCCTGGGTAAGTGTGGCTCCCCTAGGAAGCACGGGAAGCTGAGGCTTTCCCTGCTAAAGGGGGGGTGGGATGGGGAGGATGGGGGAGGGTGGGGAGTGCTCATGACAAGGCCTGCAGCTGCTTTTTTTTTTTTTTTTAAGATTTTATTTATTTATTTGACAGACAGGTCACAAGTAGGCAGAGAGGCAGGCAGAGAGAGAGAAGTGGAAGCAGGCTCCCTATTGAGCAGAGAGCCCATTGTGGGACTCCTTCCCAGGGTCCTGGGATCATGACCTGAGCAGAAGGCAGAGGCTTTAACCACTGAGCCACCCAGGCGCCCCAAGGCCTGTAGCTTCTACCAAGTCTCCAAGGAAGTTGGTGCTTTAACTGTATTATCTTGGGGAGATGGGTATGATGAGGCCAGCCTGCAAGGCAAGAGACGAGAAAGAATTTTATGCATGAATGCATTCAGGGTGCCCTATCTTCTTGCCACACTAGGCAGAACCACTAAGGGGAAGCCCTGGGGTTGGAGGCAAGGCCAAGGGAGAGAGCCAGCTGTGGGAAGGGGTCTTTCTTGTAGTTTCCATGGGAACGAACAGGCAAAGCAGGATCAACGGGCTGAGTATTGGCTAACTATGTTTGGAAGGGAAGCCCTCATGAAATTCATGGTCACCGGGACTGTTAGAACATATTGTTTGGGGCTTTCTAAAGTCTCCAGATGGTTTGGGGTGGGCCAGAGCTTATCTGGGACCAGCTAGTGGCCATTTTTGTAAATGTTACAGCATTCATGTACATAAATTATAAGAATTTTATGGTTGAGAAGACAGTGACCCGGGAGAGGTAGGCAGGCTGAGAGCACTGAGTAGACAAGGTTACAGAGTTACCCTCTTAGCTTGAACTCTTTGAAGAGGACTGGGGTAGGAGAGGGAGGTATTCTCAAGGAACAGTCCAGCACAGTGTGGAGAGCGGTCATGCAAGTTGCGAGTAGACCCATGAGACTTTTGAAAAAGTTCGGGAGACAGAAGTTTCCATTCCCACATTCTGCCAAGCCCTACAAAAAGAGGCACCATCCCATTCTAAGAAGACAACATGCATGAGTCTATGGAATACTAATATCTCTGTACGAGTACTCCAGACATAAGACAAAACTCTTTAGAGCCAAGACTCTACCCTCATAAGGTTAAGAACAACATAGTGTATGTGTTCCCCTTACTGTACATGGGACTAACTACCATTTACTGATCACCAACCATGTGCTGCTAGGCCCTTAATATGACACAACAGCTCCAAGTCCACACAGCAACCCAACAATGTCTTGTTCATTATCTCCAATTTACATTCAAGAAAACTACTGTCTGGGGTATAACTTAAGTTGGCCAAATTCACATAGCTGGTTGAAACTGGTTTATCTCTAAGCTTGTACATTTTTCATGACCTCTCCGTATATTAGTAGAGGTAAGATACATGGAGCAAAAATTTCTCTCTGAAGAAAAGCTTGCTCTTATGAAAGCACTCCCTTAGCAAATGTAAAATTCCTTGATAAAGTCTTAAGGGAACTGAGTTAATATAGTGATCACTTGTTTTAAAAACTAAGGTATATCACATACAGTAAGACACACAAATCTTAAATGTAGTTGGGTCAGTTTGACAAATGTATACACCTGTGTAATTGCCACTATAATAAACAGAGAGAATTTCTCTCACCTTAGAACGTTCCCTCATGGCTCTCCTTCATGGTTTCTGTCCCTGTAGATTAGTGTTGACTGATGTGGACAAAAAATGGAATCTTACAGTACGTGGAATCCACGTGGATTCTTTACAAAAATGGAATCCTACAGTACGTGTTCCCTTGTGCCTGGCTTATTTTGCTGAGCATAGTATTTCTGAGTTTCATCTATATTGTATATTAGGAGTTTGCTCCATTTTATTGCTGAGTAGTAATCATGTCTAAATGGATGGCTGGGGCACCTGGGTGGCTCAGTCAGTTAAGCGTCTGCCTTCAATTCAGGTCATGATCTCAGGGTCCTGGGATGGAGACCCACATTAGTCTCCCTGCTCAGTGGGGTGCCTGCTTCTCTCTCTCTCTCTCTCTCTCTCTGCCCCTTTCCCCTTCTCATGCTCTCTCTCTCTCTGTCTCAAATATATATAAATAAAATCTTTTAAAAAATTTAAAAAGTGGGGCACCTGGGTAGCTCAATGGGTTAAGCCTCTGCCTTCGGCTCAGGTCATGATCTCAGGGTCCTGGGATTGAGCCCCGCCTCAGGCTCTCTGCTCAGCAGGGAGCCTGCTTCCCCCTCTATCTCTGCCTACTGCTCTGCCTACTTGTGATCTCCCTCTCTGTCCAATAAATAAATGAAATCTTTAAAAAAATATTTAAAAAGTGAAAAACTTAAAAAAATATAGATGGCTAATGGATTTTACCAGACTTTTGCATATCACTACTAATATCTTCTCAGTTGAAAAAGCTTCATATTTTCTATCATAATATATTTAACCATATCTTCAGTGAACATTTAAGCTGTATCTATTTCTCACAATTGCAAATAGTATTGTAATAAACATCTTTTTGCACACACACACACACACACACACACGTGCTTCGTATTTTATTTATTTATTTATTTATTTTTAATGATTATTTATTTATTTGACAGAGAGAGACAGAGATCACAAGTAGGCAGAGAGGCAGGAAAGAGATAAGGTGTAGCAGGCTCCCCGCTGAGCAGAGAGCCCTATGCGGGACCCCATCTCAGGATTCTGAGATCTGACCTGAGCCGAAGACAGAGGCTTTAACCCACTGAGCCACCCAGGAGCCCCATGCTTTGTATTTTAAATTCCTCATATGTTTGCTGTGATCTTGTTTCTTTTATACAACATAAAGTAGAATTAAGATATAAAATGTCTTCTTTGTCCTATTCACTCGTCAATATACTGACAATATCCTAGGCCAGAATTGTGGGCACTAATTGATGGGTTCAGCTCCCCATTGTTGATAATTAAGGCCATCTGCTTCAAATTGTTATCTGATAGGGAGATTAAATCTCCATTACAAGGTAAAGCTTCTATAAGCTTAGCTGATGTTGACAGATTGTGAGAGTGGGAAGCGTTTCTGTGGATGAATTACAAATGAAGGCTGCTACACAATGAGGAAAACTGGAAAATTTTGCCCTAAAAAAAATTAAGAATGTGTTTTTTGGAAATAAATATATATATAGTTATTTAAAAGGGCATATGACCCTTGAAAATTATAGCATCCCACACAAACACTGACCACAACACACGTGCTCAATAAAGATAAAATCTAAGAAGACTGTATGGTGAGAAAGAATGCAAAAAATTTCCAAAATATCACGAGGAATAAAAGATCATATGTAGTAGTCATTTTATTTCTATATATTAACAGCAAATGACTGAAAATGACATTTAAGAAACAAATATTGCCATCCTAGAGCAACCACTAAAAACTATGCTTTTTAAAAACTAGTGAAATACCTTAAAAGCCAAGAAATTAATTACACAGTATACTGAAAAAAAATGTTTAATACATAAAAAGCAAGATAAAAAAAAGCAGGATAGAGTAATTTAAAAGAGAGAGAGAGAGATGACAAATCAAAAAATGGTAGACTTAAAATAATTCATATCAAGAATTAAATCTAAGTGGATTAAACATTCCAATCAAAAGACAGATTGGCAGATGGAATATAAAAACAAAACCAACCTATATGCTGTCTACAAAAGATGTTTTTAAATGCAAATATGCAAATGGGTTGAAAGTAGAAGAACAGAAAAAGACATATCATGGAAACAGTCAGCATGAGAAAGTCGAAGGAGCTATATTGCTATGGAAAAATCCATCTTAAGGAAGGAGTTTTACTAGAGACAAAGAATTTCAAAACGATACAAAGATAAAAAATCAGGACTGTAGAACATCTACAACTATATATGAACCTAATAACAGAGTCCCAACACATCAAATATCGACAGAAAGGAAAGAAGAAATAGACACATCCATAATTTCAGCTAGAGAAGAAACCATACTTTCTCAGTTAATGACAGTTTACGTAGATGGAAAATCAGTATAGAGAAAATTCCAGCAACACTGAGAAAGGAGGCAGAGAATCAATAATGACAGATAAAGCCTGAACAACATCATCAACCAACTTGACCGAATTGGTATTCATAGAACATGCCGCATGGCAATACCTTCTTTTCAAATGCACGTGGAATACTCACCAATACAGAATATCTTGAGCCATAAAACATGTCTCAATAAATACAAACATAATGGGATTGCTTAGAGTATATTCTCAGACCACAACATAATTAAACTGGAAGTCAACAACAAAAAGCTCCCTGGAAAATCCTCAAATACTTGGAAACTGAGCAGACTTCTAAATAACCTTTGAGGGAAAAAAAGAAGTCAGAAGAGAAATTAGAAAATATTTTGAGGGCGCCTGAGTGGCTCAGTGGGTTAAAGCCTCTGCCTTCGGCTAAGGTCATGATCCCGGGGTCCTGGGATCGAGCCCGGAATCTGGCTCTCTGCTCAGCAGGGAGCCTGCTTCCCCCCCTCTCTCTGCCTGCCTCTCTGCCTACTTGTGATCTCTGTCTGTCAAATAAATAATATCTTAAAAAAAAAAGAAAATATTTTGAATTGAACAAAATTGTAAACATAGTAGATCAAAATTTGTGCAATACAGTGAAAACAAGGGTTAGAGGAAAATGTATGGCATTACTTATGTCAGAGAAGAAGAAATGAATAAATCCAATGATATAAACTTCTTTCTTAAGGTAGTAGAAAAAGAGCAAATTACATCCATAGCAAGTAGAAAGAAAGAAATAATAGAGGTGGAATAATAAACAGTGAAAATCAATGCAACAGCAACAGACACACTAAAGAGAAAAACCAATGAAATCAGAAGCTGGCTCCTGTCAGATACCAATTACACATAAACTTCTAGGTAAATTGGTTAATTACAAATGCACAAGTTACAAATGAGATGAAAAACTGAAAGAGGATTCTCACTACAGTTCTAAACTCACTAAAGGATGGACAATAAAGGAATGTTGTGAATGACATTATGCCAAAAAATCCAATGACGTGAAATCTACAATCTCCTCAAAAGACACAAAAGTATTAAAAACAGACTCAGGGAAAACAGAAGACCTGTAACAAATAAAATATTTAAAGTTTTAATTAAAAGTCTTCTCACAGGGGCACCTGGGTGACTCAGTCAGCTGGGCGTCTGCTTTCGGCACTATTCATGGTGTCAGGGTCCTGGGATCAAATCCTACATCCAGCTCCTGCTCAATGGGGAGTCTGCTTCTCCCTCTGCCCCTCCCCCACTCATGTTCTCTCTCTTTCTCTCAAGTAAATAAACACAATCTTAAAAAAAAAAAAAGCTTTCTCACAGAGAAAACCTCAGTTCCAGCTGATTTCATGGTAATTCTAGCAAACATTTAAGGAATAAATGGTACCAATCTCTCACAAATTATATCAGAAAAAAGAAGAGGAAATACTTTACTGCATTACTCTAATTTAATACCTGACAAAGACATAACAAGAAAAAAACACTATAGACCAACATCCATCATGGATATATAAATGTAAAAACCCTTGAGGAAATATTGAGAAACTGAACCTGGTAATATGTTAAAAGAATCATGAATCATAATCAAATGGGGATTTCCCAAGAAATGTAGCACTGGTTTAATATATGAGAATCAATTAATGTAATTTATCATATTAATAGGATAAAGGAGAAAAACCATACGATCATCTCAACAGATGCAGAGAAAGTATTTCACAAAGTTTAACAGCCAATCCTGATAAAACTCTCCACAAACTCTGAATAGAATGAAATATCTTCAACCTTGAAAAAGAACATCAGTGAAAAACCTAGCATGAACATCATACAAACATTGAAAAAGTTGAGAGAGTTGTACACTCTTACAACTTGTATTCAGGATTATTGTTCAGCTGGAGGTCCTAAACAGGCCAATAGGCAAGAAAACATAAAATAACAAAGCAAAGAGTTTGTAAAGGAAGAAGTAAAACTGAATTTACAGTCAACATGATCACGTATATAAAAAGTCCAGAGGGAATACAAAAACTATAAGAACTAAAAAATTAATTTAGCAAAATTCCAAGACAGAAGATTAATATGCAATAATCATTTCATTTCTATATACTGACAACAAATAATTAAAAATGACAATTAAAAAACCCAGTACATTTACAACAGCATAAAAAACCCTTGAGAAATAAATTTAGTGATGGGGCACCTGGTTGGCTCTGTTGGTTAGGCATCCGTCTTCAGCTCGGGTCATGATCTTGGGGTCCTGGGATCAAGACTTATGTGGGGCTCCCTGTTCAGCAGAGAGTCTGCTTCTCCCTCTTCCCCTCCCATATCTCGTGCTCTCTCTCTCCCTCTCTCTCCTTTGAATAAATAAATAAAAGATTTTAAAAAGAAATAAATTTAATGAAAGGTGTAGAAGATTTTTACAGTGTTGAGAGAAATTAAAGACCTAAAGAAATGGTCAGGTATACCATGTTTATGAATTGGAAGATTGAATATTAAGATAGCAATTCTTCCCTAATGAATAGAGTTAAGGCAGTCTTTTTTTTTTTTTTTCTTTTAAAGTAGGCTCCACACCCAATGTGGGGCTTGGGCTCACTGCCCTGAAATTAAGAGTCACATGCTCTATCGACTAAGCCAGTCAGGTGCCCCAGATTTAATGCAATCTTAATCAAAAGCACAGCAGGCATTTTCTTTTAAAAATTGACAAGTGGGGAGCCTGGGTGGCTCAGTCATTAAGTGCCTACCTTCAGATCCAGTCATGATCCCAGGATCCTGGGATTGAGCCCCTGCTTAGCGGGAAGCCTGGTTCTCCCTCCCCTGCTCCCCCAGCTTGTGTTCCCTCTCTCGCTATGTCTCTTGCTCTCAAATAAATAAAAATCTTAAAAAAAAAAAAAAGAAAAAGAAGAAGAAAAAGGAATTGGCAAGTGGATCCTAAAATTGACATGGAGGGTTGCCAGGGTGGCTCAGTTGGTTAAGCGTCTGCCTTCAGCTGAAGTCATGATCCCAGGATCCTGGGATCGAGCCCTGCATCAATCAGCCCCGCATCGAAACAGGGCTCCCTGCTCAGTGGGGAGCCTGCTTACCCCTTCCTCTGTCCCTACCACCCCCACCTCGCTTGTGTGCTCTCTCTCAAATAAATAAATAAAATCCTTTAAAAAAATTGACATAGAAATGCAAATGACCTAAAATAGCCAAATAATTTTAAAAGAAGAAAAAAGTTGGAAGACTTAAACCACCTGGTACAAAGACACTGTAGAACTATGGTAATACAGGTAATACACGTGTAAATAAAGGTCCACCAATCAGTGGAACAGACCACTGTCCAGGAATAGATCCAAACATATAGTCAAATGATTTTTGACCAAGCTGTCAACATAATTAAATGATGGAAAGGCAACAAATGGCGTTGGAATCATGCCACATTGTTCATATTGGGAAAAAAAAGTCTTGAATCTTATCTTTCACCATATGCAAAAATTAATTCAAAATGGATCATAGACCTAAATTTAAAAACCCAAGTCTTGGGGCACCTGGGTGGCTTAGACATTGGGCGTCTGCCTTTGGCTCAGGTTGTGATCCCAGGGTCCTGGCATGGAGCCCCTAATCGGACTATCTGCTCTGTGGAAAGCCTGCTTCTCCCTCTCCTTTCCCCCTGCTTGTGTTCCCTCTCTCACTGTGTCTCTCTCTGTCAAATAAATAAATAAATAAATAATCCTTAAAAAAAAACCCCAAAAACAAATCTTAAAACCTTTAGGCAGAAAACATAGGAGAAAATATTTGAAATATAAGTTCAGGCAATCATTTATTAAAACATAAAGGCTTGGGAGTACCTGGTAGCTTAGTCAGTTGAGCGTCTGATTCTTGCTTTTAGTTCAGTTCAGGATCTCAGGGTCATGGGTTTGAGTCTCTAATCGGGCTCTGAGCTCAGCCCAGAGTCTGCTTGGAAGTCTTTCTCTCCCTCTGCTCGCACACTCTCTCTCTAAAATAAATAAGTTAATTAATTAATTAATTAATTAAAAATTTAAAAGACACAAAATCAATGACAAAAAAAAAAAGACTTAAACAAATGGAAGGATATCCACGTACTTGGAAAAAAAAGACTCAACACTGTAAAAATGTCAGTTTTTCTGTAGTTAATTTATAAATCAAATGCCAACAGGTATTTCTACTGTCTTGTTGTTATTACTGGTATTGTTGTTTTTAATTAAACAAATCAGTTCTCATTTTATGTTGGAAAACAAGCAAGAAAGAATAAGACGAGATCGGGCGCGTTCAGGGTGGTATGGCCATAGACGCAAGAAAGAATAAGAAAAGCAAATACTAAAACATAAAATTGTCATTAATGTTTTAAAAACCTATGGTACTGGCACATATACAGGAGAGACCTTTGTAATTGAATAAAAAGCCCAGAAATAAAGACAAATACGAGTCATTACAATAAAAATTGCATCTCAAGGGGCGCTTGGCTGGCTCAGTTGGTAGAACACGTAACTCTTGATCTCGGTTGCGAGTTCAAGCCCCCACATTACGAATAGGGCCTATTTTAAAAAGAAATTTGCCTCTCAAATCAGTGGGGGAAAGGGGAAAGGACTATTTAATAGATGTTTTGGGGACAACAGGTAGCATTCTGGGAAAAAAATATAGTTGAATCCATGCAGTTTAACACACATAGAGATGAATTACAAATTAATTAAGATTTAAGTGTAAAAGCGGAGTCAGAGATATTAGAAGAAATATGAGTGCATGTGTAATAATTGTGGAGTGGAAAAGCCTTTCTAATTATAACTTAAAATCTAGAAGTCATAAACATTTTTTTAAAGTGTCATATCACAAAATGCACGCACACACACACACACCCTGGAAGTAATGCTAGAATGTGAATTGGGATACAAATGATAGGCTCCTAGAGATCTATAAGAAAAAAAGACTAATAGCAAAAAGAAAAATGATCAGAACCAGAAAAATGACCAAAAATAGAAAAAGAGCCCAATGGGGGGCTCAATCCCAGGACCCTGAGATCACGACCTGAGCCAAAGGCAGACGCTTAACCCACTAGCCACCCAGGCGCCCCGCAGAAGAGTTTTAAACAGAGAAAATAGATTCAGCTTTTCTCATAATAAAAGAAATGGGAATTACAACACTGAGAAATCACTGTCCACTTATCAGGTAAAAAAACCCAAAAATATGGGGCACCTGGGTGGCTCAGCTGTTAAGTGTCTTCCTTTGGCTCAGGTCATGATCCCAGGGTGCTCCCACTGGGCTCCCTGCTCTGTGGGAAGCCTGCTTCTCCTTCTCCCACTCCCTGTGCTTGTGTTCCCTCTCTTGTGTGCTCTCTCTCTGTCAAATAAATAAATAAAATCTTTTAAAAAATCCGTATAAAAAAAGAAAACTCAAAAATATGATAAAGTATTCCTGGTGAGGCTGCAGGCAAACGGGCTCTACCATGTACTGCTCCTGGGAGTGTAAATCGTTATCAGCTCTACGGAGAGCGGTTGACAATATCTATCAGAATTCCAAAAGCATTTTCTCTTTGATCTATCTGTCTTATTCCTGTATATTTACTCTACAGATATATTTGCACAAGTGAGAAACTATGTCTGTATACAGTGAGCTTTCCACCTCACTATTGTGTTTAATAGCAAACCCCAAGACCAATCTAAATATCTAACAATGGAGAATCCGTTGAATAAATTAAGATGTATCTATACAGATGTATCTATACAGTGTTTGTTGCCTAAACAAACACTGAAAATGTGCCCTGTGTACTCATTGGCATGAAGCGAAATGGAAATGCTAATTGAAAAAAAAGTAAGGTTCTGAAGAGGGAGTAGAATGGGTAAACAAGAAAGGAAAGAAAGAATATATATATTTGCAGTTGCTTATTTGTAAACAAGAACACTGAAAGAGTAGGCAAGAAGCTATCACAGTGGTTACCTGAGGGACAAAAGTGAGGGGTGGTGACAGCTGACTGGATAAGGGACAGAGGGGAAGGAGGCTTGTCATCATTTACCTTCTTCTATTTGGAAAGGTGTTGAACCCTGTAACCATATCCCCTATCCACATTTTTGAAAATATAAGGACATAGTATTCCTAAAAGCAAAACCCCAGAATGATGGATATTAGTATGTTCTTCAGAAATATTCCCTAAATTATGGCGGTTCATCACACCCACCATTCTCCAAGTTGTACAATGAGCATTTTCTGTCCTCATTTGGAGAAAACAGATAAAAGCAGGTCTCGAAAACTGCCTCCCCACCTCGTTAATGAGATGTGATCAGCTATGTTTATTCTTCTGCTCCTCAACCCCCACAGGACTCTGACTTATGGGAATTGTCCTAAGTACGATCCTCTCTCTGTTCATTGGCTTTGAGTCCTCCCATACTCTCATTTTCATAGCCCCAAAAGTGTGGATTTCTGTACTTCCTTATTTGGACAAGTACAAAAGCATAATTTTGTACTTGTCTATTTGGACAAGTTAATATATGGGACCGGAACATTTGCAACCCCACCATACAAATCAACACCCTTGATCATAATAATATGTTGTCAGTTTAGCCTGATGGCCCATGCTTGATGCTTTTCATTTTTCATTTTTTTACATAACAACCTACTTCTGCCTTATTTGTGCATGAGACAACTTTAAATTTTATCTACAAAAACATTGAAGACTTGATGTTCTCTACAGATCATTGGCTCTTTAGCAGATAAGCTCTCAGACCTGTAATTGGTGGAAATCATGAAATGAAACAAACAAACAAACAACAACCCTCCACAATAGAGAAGAGAGAAAAGAGTAAATTTAGTAGACAAGTTAATTTACTTTCCTTTTTATTTTGGAAAATATGATGACCAAGAGATTTGATTAAACCACACAATATGTCAATATAGACTCTAAAGCATCTTGGGAGGGATATATCTTCTGGATCTATTCAGTTCTTTTTCCTATCAGGCAAAAATTTTCCCACAGAAATCCATTTGTTTGGGTACCTGGATGACTCAGTTGGTTCAACCCTTTGGCTGGGGTCATGATCCTGGAGTCCTGGGATCGAGTCCCACATCAGACTCCTTGCTCAGCAAGGAGTCTGCTTCTCCCTATGACCTCTCCCCTCTCATGCACTCTCTCTCTCTCAAATAAATTTAAAAAATCTTAAAAAAAAAAGGTTTATTTTCTATAAACCATAACACAATGGACAGATTGTCCAGTGGAAATTACCTTTTAATGCATGCTCTAGCCTCATATCAAATGTCCTAATGTCACTGGGTTTGGGATTACAATCCTCAAAACTTCTAGGGAAATTCGAAAGTGAAATTATAGATTAAATCATGGGTCTTCAAGCCAGAATTTTGGTGATTCCATCCCAGCTCTACTCCACCCAAGTAGATAATCCATGAGAAGCATCTTTAGGAAATAAAAGGTAGTTTATATTCACATCCTTGTGAATCTGATTTCCTATCCATTTACACGTTGAAATGGTTTTTCTGTGCTGCCTTTCTTTGAAAGAAAAGAGCATTTTGCATTTGTTAATGAGGCAGAAAATTCACCACACATGTGTAAGTAATCACACCCTTCCTAGCACTTGCTTTTTACAAGACTGCATTCTTGAAATGATGCTATGTTCCTAAAAAGCTGTGTGTTGATTTAATTTTTAAACCTCGAATGAATCTTGTATTAGTGAAGACCATGAGTTAAAGAAGCCCTGTTCTGAATTCTTTGTAATATGAACAGAGTTCCCCAGTTGATCTTCTTTGTAGGAGTGGACCTTTTTAGAATGGTTTTCTTAAACAGAATTATTTCAGATTTTCAATTACTTAGATATGTAGTGACATTAGGTCCCAAGGTTAAGATTGTGTACCTTTAGGTATAAACCACATACTTCACATGTGAATTTCCAGCCTGACCTCAAGAGATTATAAATATATCATATTATTAATTATATTTGTTATATATTTCCTACAGATACGTTACTAGATAGTTATATATTTATACAATATGTAAAATATACATCATTATGTAAATTATATAACAATAAAATAGTTATTATAAATGTAGCAACACTTCTGAAAAATTACAACATAACTTTAATTTCTATATATTTTTTTAAGATGACTAATCAAAGATACAAACACACAAAATTTAAAAAGTCTAACTGAAGAGGTAGGTGCATCTGCTCCTTCTCACAAAGATCCTCACTTTCAACTATTTGCTTTTTTTTTTTTTAATTAATTTGATAGAGAGAGATCACAAGTAGGCAGAGAGGAAGGCAGAGTGAGAAGGAGGAGGAAGCAGGCTCCCCACCGAGTAGAAGAAAGCCTGATGTGGGGCTCTATCCCAGGACCCTGAGACCATGACCTGAGCTGAAGGCAGAGGCTTAACCCACTGAGCCATCTAGGTGCCCCTCAACTATTTGCTTTTTAAAAACCATTTCACTGAGGTCTGATGGACATATGAAAAGCTACATATATTTAATGTATACAATGTGATGAATTTGGGGTAAGTATATACCCCTTAAACTATCACCACAGTTGAGAACCTAATATAGTCATCACTTCCAAAAGTGTCTTTCTGCTTCTTTTATTTATTTTAATTAGTTTTTTTTCCTTTTGTGGTAAGAACACTTAACACATAGTCTACCCCCTTATCAAATTTTTAAGTATTGTTAACTATCGGGTCCGTGTTGTACAGGAGGTCTCCAGTTTATTCATCCTGCATAACTGAAACTTGGTGCCCTTTGACTGACATCTCCTCATTCCCCTTCCCTCCAGCCCCTGGAAACCACCACTCTACTTTGTGGTTTCATGAGTTTTCTCATAAAAGTGGGATCATGCAGTATTGGTCCTTCTCTACCTAGTTTATTTCACTTAGCATAAAGTAGGATTTCCTTATTTTTCAAGTTGAATACTATCCAATTCCATGTATATACCACATTTTCTTTATTCTTTCATCCATCAGTGGACAGTGAGCTTGCCTCCATCTCTTGGATACTGTAAATAATGCTACGATGAACACAGGAGTACAGATATGTCCCTGAGATCCTGACTTCCATTCCTTTGGATGTATGCCCATAAGTGGGACTGATGGCTCATACAGTAACTTCATTTGTAATTTTTTGAGGAGCCCCATACTGTTTTTCATAGGAACTGCACCAATTTGCATTCCCACCAACCAGGCACCAGGGTTCCCCTTTCTCCTCACTGTCACCAACACTTGTTTGTTTCATACTAGCCAGTTGAACAGCTTCGAGGTGATATCTTGCTGTGGTTTTGAATTGCATATCCCTGATACATTAGTGATGTTGAGCATCTTTCAAGAGTGTTGTTTTAGTTTTTTGTCTTGATTACTAGAAGCTCCTCATATATGTTGGATATTAACTTCTTAGCATATATTGAGCCATTTGTTTTTAGTATTTCTAGTAGTCGATTTTCATTAATAATAACTGTACATAGTCATTTCTTGGTTTATCAACCTTGCAATATAACTATTGACATTTTTGCTATGACAGTGAGAGTATGTTGTTTTTCCCTTGCCACCTATACTTAGCTATCACTATTTTTCATTCTTTAGATGGTATTATAAGTTAATGTACATGTTCATGTTATAATTATATTAATTAATGCTACATCTGGTGAAACGCGTGAAAGGATAGCTCCCTTAAGCATGTTCCTTTGAGAAGAGCTGAGGCCATACACTGTACCACAGAGAGAAGTGTAGTCATATTACATTACTGAGTAATATGCTATATATGCATATAATGTATATATAATATATTATATACAATTAATAATTATAACATATACTATGTAAGATATATTATATTATACATAATATTTATATAAACATATTTATAGATTCATTAATATATCTGATGTATTATATATTAGTATATATTATATATTTATATTATATATTTTATATATTTATATTTTATTTTTATATTTATAAATATATATTTGATATATGTTAAATATATAATAAATATATGCTATATGTTTCTATTATATTTTATATTTATATTTATACATTATATTTATATAATATATATTTTATATTTATATTTTAATATACTAAATAATAGATACTAAATATATATTTTATATATGTATGCATATACATAATTTATATTATATACATATAAATAATTTATATTATGTATATGTATACATATATGTATAAAAAGAGTCACTATATATACACTGTGTATGAATATACATACAAACAGTTGCACAAAGTGTATATATGTGTAACCATAATAATATAAATGCTGCTTATTGATTTGAACTTTGAATTCAATCTACAGGTAAAACACAGAGAATGTCAATATGATTGTGTATATTCTATATATCCAGAATAATTATACTTAAATGATTTTTAAAACTCATAAAGTCAAAATGTTTATATTTGAAAAAAATCTAAAAAATGAGGGCACCTGGGTGGCTCAGTGGGTTAAAGCCTCTACCTTCAGCTCAGGTCATGATCCCAGGGTTCTGGGATTGAGCCCCACATAGGGCTCCCTGTTCAGCAGGGAGCCTGCTTGCTGCAACCCCCTGCCTGCCTCTCTGCCTACTTGTGATCTCTGCCTGTCAAATAAATAAATAAAATCTTGAAAAAAAATCTAAAAAAGGATTTGAGTTTTATTATTTATTCTCTGACAGGTAATGTTTGACATGTACATTTTGTACATAACAACACTTCAACCCTCAGATGTGACTAGTTTCCAAGGTGGTAAATTCCAGTCTGCTGGTGGTCTTGTCAGCAGTACCTCAAGTAAATATTTTCTTCTTCTTGTTTACAAGGGCTTATATCTGACATATCTATTAGATTATAGGCATCTTAAATACATGAACTGGCTTTCGCATAGCAGTTGATTAAGAAATTTTTATTGGTTAGCCAATATACTTCTTGAGTAATTTTTTTTAAAGATTTTTTATTTATTTGACAGAGAAACATAGCGAGAGAGGAAACACAAGCAAGGGGAGTGGGAGAGGGAGAAGCAGGCTTCCTGCTGAGCAGAGAGCCTGATGCAGGGCTCCATCCCAGGACCCTGGGATCATGACCTGAGCCAAAGACCAACGCTTAACGACTGAGCCACCCAGACACCCCCTTCCTGAGGAATTTTATATAGTTACTGTTCAAGTGCTTAAATTCTAGTAACATTTCTCAGAATAACTGAGGGGACACTGATTTGAGTGTGCAAAGATAGTCTAGGTGATGGGGGAGGTATAGAAAGAAATAACTTCCAGTCTACAGCCTTAAGGAGCACCGTCCATAGTTGGGGAGGCAGACAGGGAAACCGGTAGTTCTTATTTAATAATAGAAGCATGGGCCAAGTGTATGGGAGAGGGACATCTAATTTCCAACAGTGAGATCTTAGAGGACTTTGTGAATAAGGTGGCATTTAAGTGGAGCCTTTAAAGATGAGTAGGAATTTGATAAGTAAGAGGAAAGTAAGTAAGAGGAAAATAGATATCACAGATCAAAGGAATCTGACCAGCTTTACTCACAAGATTTCACAGCTGCAGCTTCATTCTGGGCAATAGGACGCCAGTACAGCTGTCTCTGGAAAATAGCCCCCTTTCCAAAGTCTGTATTTCCCGGCTTCTTGTTGCATCTAGATGTGGCGTCTCCTTGTTCTCACCCAGGGAATGGTAGTGGAAGTGATATGTGTTGTTTGAAGTAAGGCAGTTAAGGAAAGGGTGTGTTTTCAGGGACCCTGGGTGGCTCAGTCGGTTAAGCATCTGCCTTTGGCTCAGGTCATGATCCTAGGGTCCTGGGATTGAGCCCTGCATTGGGCTCCCTGCTCAGTGGGGAGTCTTCCTCTCCCTCTGCTCCTTCCTCTGCTCATGCTCTCTCTCTCTCAAATAAACAAAACCCTAAAAAAAAAAAAAAGGCTTTAAAAAAAAGAGAGAGAAAGAAACAGGTGTATTTTCCATCCTCCCTTTCTTCATCTCCTAGAGGCAGAAGATTCCAGTCCCTCTGAGGATTCCAATCCTTCTTTTGCAGAGAAAGAGGAACCAGAAACAGAAGAATCCTGGGTCCCCAAATCACCCAGGAACAAAGCTGCTCGCCAGCGGGGAACACTTGAATTGAACTATGACATGAACAAAACATAAACTGGTAGGGGCGCCTGGGTGGCTCAGTGGGTTAAGCCTCTGCCTTCGGCTTGGGGTCCTGGGATTGAGTCCCGTGTCGGGCTCTCTGCTCTGCCTTCCCCCTCTCTCTCTGCCTGCTTGATCTCTCTCTCTGTCGAATAAATAAATAAAATCTTAAAAAAAAAAAAAAAAGC
>NC_081571.1:5368794-5412082 GCF_022355385.1 Mustela nigripes
GATCTCTCTCTCTGTCGAATAAATAAATAAAATCTTAAAAAAAAAAAAAAAAAGCCATAAACTGGACCCCTACATTTGGACATTTCCCCATTGTATGTCAGTCTGAAGGAGGACTGGCGTCCTATTGCCCAGAATGAAGCTGCAGCTGAATCTTGTACCCGGGACCAGAGGGAGAAGTGAGGCTAAGTGAGATGTATAGGCTGCAGTTATGCGGTCACAATACAGAACGTTTGTCCCACAAAAACGGAAGTACATCAAGAAACCCTTCAGATAGTAAGTTTCCAATAAATTAAAATGTTGACAGGAAAAAAATACTTATCTTCTTCAATATACTTTATTTTAAAGTACGTCCATTTGGGAAGGGGAAGCAAAATGGCCACCGCCTAAATGTTGAGAATGAGAGGAGAAAATGTGCCCCTAAAAGGATAACTTCATCCCTCCATCCAAAGGCCCAGGGCTGCAGCTGAGAAATCTCAATTCTCAGTTTCCCCTGGGTGATCAGTGGCTGCCCCTACCACTGAGAAATACTGACTATTTCAATGTTTTGTAAAACTTCCCCCACTTCCAGGAGCTCACTGGATAACCCCTGCCCAGAGCATCACTCTGAACACACAGTGCTGACCTTGGAAGGCAGCAGCCCCTGGCGCTTCCTCGACAATGCAATTGATGGGGGATGGGAAGTAATTAGACTCCGAGAAGGAGACCAAAGTCCATGTAGGTGACAGCCCTGCCTTCTGAGAAAGACTGGCCTGAAAGTCAATCAGAAAATAAATGTCAAATCGGATCCTATCACTGGACGTAAGTTGACACTAACCAGTTAACAGTTAACCATTGGCCTTTAGGATAAGTCAAGTCAAGATGAAGCTTTTAAATGAAAAGTGTCTATTCCACTCCCAAATCAAATGTCTGTTAAGACTCACACATTTAAAAAAAAAAGAAGAAGAAAGAAAGAAAGAAAGAAAAAGAACACATAAAACTGCACACAAATATCTATAATTACCCACTATCCTGAGGCCTGAGCAGGTGTGTGTGTTGACACAAAGCAGCCTGGGATATATGAGCATCCAGCCACAATTGTTATCTGTCACCTGGGTTGACAGCCATTATAATAAATAAATGTTTATGGTAATGATTTGTAAGGAGCCACACTGGTAAGCACTTTGGATTTGGATAAAAAAGCGATGAGTTATCTGTCCCATCCCTTAGCTTTTACTCCCAATCTGAGGAAAATGATGAGCTAAGTCACCCAAAAGTCACCCTAACAGAGATGAGCCCTGAGAAAAAGACCCAGGATATACCTTGCTAAGGGCTTGTCAGTGTTTCTGCCTAAACCGTGATTTGCCATGAGGTGGGGTATATTCATGAACTATTACTGGCTTTACCTTTTGAAAAATACTTATCATGGGTATAATTTTAAGGAGAAGGCTGCACAGACTTTGAGACTAGTATTCTCTTATAGAAGGCAAGGAACCGTGTGTAGCAGAAAAAAAAGTTGTGTATCTGTTGGGGATGAGCTTTTATGGACCAAGTAGCTAGATGTCTGGGGCCTTGATCAAAGTCAGTTGTGCCTTCCTACACCTAAAGAGGCAGACCATGCCTCCATGAATGCATTTGAACCGAAGTCAACTGAGGTCCTCTAATAGCATCAGTGCAGGTATCGCGGGCTTTCTACCTTATCCTGCTCTCAAAGGTATTCAAGGAAGGGGTACAACCATGCTTTTAAGGAGAAAGAAGTCAGGAGGCAGGGAAACCGCAAAGCAGCTTCCAGAGGAATTTATTAGAAAGATAACATAAGCACTAACACTGGGCACTGTGCATACTTTGAAATAGACTTTGACATTTCTAACGTAACGCCAGGACTCACAGGTGAATTAGGACCAGGAGTCTGACTGCAATTGTCAGGCAGAGGTATCCAAGCAAGAAGCTGAGGAGAAAACTGCCAATCATTCAAAGGATCTATCACAGCATTTTCAAAGGAGCTGTTTCCTTCTGATGCATTTTATAAAATAGTTTATACAGACTTCAAGACGCGGTAGGTTGCCAGAAGTCTACTTAGCCCACCACACTGGCATGAGCCCGGCTGATATTTATGGATCCACGGTCGAGAGAACAGAGGTCTACCTATGTCTAAGTATTAAAAATGATAAATCAACATAACAGTCCAATAAAATATACCTATGGCCCTTAAGATATAGTTTCATAACAAAGAAATAGGAAAATATGTGTAGAGCTATGATATCTATATGACTCAAGTCTAAAAGTCACTATTTAGGTTTCTATCATTAAGAAATTAATGTGCCTGGGTGGCTCAGTGGGTTAAGTGTCTACCTTCTGCTCAGGTTGTGATCCCAGGGTCCTGGGATGGAGCCATGCATTGGGCTCCTTGCTCAGCGGGGAAGTCTGCCTCTCCCTCTCCCTCTGCCTGTCACTCCCCCTGCCTGTGGTCTCTCTCTCCCTCTGTCAAATAGATAAATTAAACCTTAAAAACAAAAATAATTATTAAAAAAAATACAACATTAACACAGAGTAGCCTGTCTTGCTCAGACAGAAGAGCATGGGACTTGATCTCTGGTCATGAGTTCAAACCCTCCTTTAGGTGTAGAGATTGCTTTAAAAAAAAGACATTAACATAAAATTCTGTTGTTTGGCCATGATAATCTAAGGGCTGAAAAATAAAATTAACTTGTATTAAAAGTTTGAGAACTTTCGATATATTATTAAAAGAAAAAATTAAATTGTTTTTCATATACATGTTCCAAAATGTTAGTTTTATTAAACCATATTAAAATTACCTATTCCCAATTCCAATGTAAAGGCAAAATACAGCTTACAGTTAATTAATATAAAATTTTTAAATTCAAAATCAATTAAGCAAACCTGAAGATCATATTCTTTCCAAAGTTTCATTAAATATTAAATGTTATTATCAAGGATATATATATACTTATATGTATGTAATATAGCTATCAAAATAAAGATATTTCAGTCTAGTGTTCAATTCCCAAGTAGGTGCTTGAGGAAAGAGATGATAAATGCTACACACACACACACACACACACACTATAATATTGCAAAATGTTGCCTGAGGTCTAGTCTTGGCCACATTTATGGAACCCTCCGGATTCCCGAGGACAGGTGTCTGGGGATGGGCACAGGCGCTAAGCAGCAGCACCCCCAGGGCGGACCAGTGCGGGGCGCTGTGCTAGCCGGAGAGGTCAATCTGCGGTTCCTCCCCTCCAGTGTGCATCTCTGCACTCTATGTGAGCACATTCAGAAGAGCTGCAGAAAGAAGACCCTGGATGAGCCGTGCGACTGGAAAATGAGGCTCTGCGACCCCAAACTCGTCACAGGTATGCTGAGAGCAAACGTCTGATGAGTTAGTGAATCTGTCTTTGATATCAGAGTACCTAATCTCCCTGCCCCCTTGCCTTCGATTCCTTCTGGTCCTTTGAAGCAATGTCCATCTCCAAGTCAGCTGTGGCACCCTCCAAACCTTCATGGTAGGTAGATGTACAAAACGGACTCTCTGGAGCCTGAGCACTGCCCGCCGCCAGAGCTCAGACTCAGGCTCCTTGGTACGCGATACCACAGCCGATCTCCCCCACTCAGAAGTGCCTGACACCAGCCGGGAACTAGACGCAAGCCCCGTGTTGCGTTTTAAATTTTCTAATAGCCACATTAAAAACTAAAGAGAGGTAAAATTAATTTTAACAATTTTTAAAAAGATTTTTATTTATTTATTTGACAGATCACAAGTAGGCAGAGAGGCAGGCAGAGAGAGGGGGAGGAGGAAGCAGGCTCCCTGCTGAGCAGAGAGCCTGATGCCTGGGGGCTGGATCCCAGGACCCTGGGGTCATAACCTGAGCCGAAGGCAGAGGCTTTAGCCCGCTGAGCCACCCAGGTGCCCCAACAATTGGTTTTCTTTAAGCCCAAACCTCCAAATATCATTATTTGAACATGTAGTCAACATAAGGACTATTAATGAGGTATTTTACATTCTTTCTTTAAAAAATCAAACTAAGGGCAGCCTGCATGGCTCAGTGGGTTAAGCCTCTGTCTTGGGCTCAGGTCATGATATTAGGGTGCTGGGATCGAGCCCCACATCAGGTTCCCTGTTCATCAGAGAGCCTGCTTCTCCCTATTCCTCTGCCCCTGCCCCAGCCCTGCTCTGTTCTCTTGCTAACTCTCTCTCAAATAAAAGAATAACATATTAAAAAAAAAAATCAAACTAAGACTTCAAAATCGAGTGGTAATTTGACACAGCACATCTGCGTTCAGAGTAGCCACATTTCAAGGGCTCCATTGAGGCATGTGGCTAGTGTGCCTGTTGGACAGCGCAGGCCCAGACATCCACTTCCCCCAAACACCTTCTTCTAGCAGATAATAATGGCTTCTTTGTTTACTGAACATTTATTTTACCAGAGACCATAATGAGCGTACTGTGCTAATTCTCTCATTTTGTTTCACCCTGGGTAATATTTCTTCGCATATTTTACAGGTAAGGAAATAGACAAGAAAACGGTAGTTATGTGAGCAAGAAGAAAAGAGATCTCAAATCCAAGACCCCTCACCCCGGAGCCATGGATGCCATACCTTGGGGACACCCTCGGAGCTCTCTGCTACACTCGGATTCCCCAGACACACTCCACAAAAAGGGAATCAGGAGACATTTTAATGTCTTTGCCCCCTACTGACTCACTTTCATGGGCTCCATCGTGGATTTTCCCTTGTTGGCTTCTCTCACCAAATACAAATGTCACCCCACCTCTCTCACCCTCCAGCACAAGAGCCAAGGGAAATTCTATGTGAGGACTAATTTATTCCTAGTGAAGACAGCCAAGCACGTTGAGAAATTACATCCTGTTCTGATGCATGAATAATGAACTTGGAATAAGGACACAGTTAGTTGTTAATCTTGTCTCAACCAGACAATTTGGAAATGCAGCAGAATTTTCATCAGATCTATGCATCATGCCAATGTGGAAAAGAATGGGCAAACTTTGCAGGTTAGATCATTGCTCTAATAGCATTCACCAATATGGAATGACGGATTGTGCAAATCGATAAGATACACCAAAAAGTAAGATTTCAACTCTCCTGTTCACCTCAAGACTGGAAGATACAGGGAGTGCAGATATCTATTAATACCAATGGACAAAAAAAATCTGTAGATTTGGGTCTCTTTCATGTGAAGAATGCATCTATGTATTAAGGACCTTTTTAGTTTTTTTGCTATGAATTAAAAAATGCAGAGTTATGTTTTTAAAAAGAAAACCTCTCATCTTTTAGAGGTACATACTGAAGTAGCTACAAATGCAAACATATGATGTCTGGGTTTGCTTTAGAATAATCTGTCAGAGTGTGAGGGGCCAGGAATATCTGAGACGAGATTGACAAAGCGTTGACAATAGTTGGAGCTGATATGTGGGATATATTATTCTCTTCCCTCTGTTTTGTGTGTGTTTAGAATTTTCCATGATAAACAAAGGTTTTTTGTTTTTTTTTTAAGATTTTATTTATTTATTTGACAGACAGGGATCACAAGTAGGCAGAGAGGCAGGCAGAGAGACAGGAGGAAGTAGGCTCCCCGCTGAGCAGAGAGCCCGATGTGGGACTCGATCCTAGGACCCTGACATCGTGGCCTGAGCCGAAGGCAGAGGCTCAACCCACTGAGCCACCCAGACGTGCCAATAAACGAAGTTTTAATGTACCTATAAAAGAAAAAAGGTATCTTCAAAAACAGCGCTTCATTGGTTTACTACTCATATCCCTTTGGTTTATACCTGTTTGTGTGATGGTTGTCACTTTAGCAGCCCTCCTAACACTTGGGCTTGGATAATCGTCAGGGGGGCCTGTCCTGTACACGACGGGAGGCTTAGCAACAAGCCCAGCCTCTATCCACCAGATGCCAGTAGCTCACGAGCGAGCACTGCCCACACCTCCCAACCTTGTGATAGCCGAAGCCAAACACATCTCCGGACATTGCCAAATGTCCCGAGGACAGGAGGGAGCGCACAGAACGCCCCGCCCCACCCCCACTGAGAAGTGCACCTCCAGGTTAGACCGTGGACAATTGGAGGAGTGTTTTCAACCTGGTGCTCCTGGTGACTAAAGTAAAAACTAGACATAGCGTCTAATTTACATTGGAGACCCTTCTGTGAGCTATAGACAAAGCAAAGTAGAAAGGAATACAAACTTATAAAGAAAGCAGTGCTCGGTGTTGGTTAAGTCTGGTGACAAGGCATATGATTTATTCTTAGAGAACAGTTTTTTTTTTTTTTTAATCTTCCAGGAAAGGAAAAGTGAATTGGGGCAAATCGGAGGGTCAGATGAACCATGACAGACTGTGGACTCTGAGAAATAAACTGAGGGTTTTGGAGGGCAGGGGCCTAGGGAATTGGGTGAGCCTGGTGGTGGGTATTAAGGAGGGCACATATTGCATGGTGCACTGGGTGTTATACATAAACAATGAATCTTGGAACACTGCATTAGAAACTAATGATTCATTTTACAGTGACTAACATAATAAGGTAAAAAAATATATATATATAAAGAAAAATCTTTCTAACTAATGTGGTTTCTTATTGTAAGTAGGTAGAACTTATTAACTGAATTTATAAACTCTAATTTAAATATTGGGGTCTCTGGGTGGCTCGGTCCTTAAGTGTCTGCCTTTGGCTCAGGTGTCCCGGAATTGAGCCCCACATCTCCAAGCAGAGAACTTGGAGGGAAACCTACTTCTCCCTCCACTCCCCCTGCTGTGTTCCCTCTCTCACTGCCTCTCTCCCAAATAAATAAATAAATAAATCTTTAAAAATAAATAAAGTAATTTTAAAAATAAATAAAAATTATGTTATATACAAAATGTTGATTTTAGGGGCACCTGGGTAAAGCGCCTGGAATCGAGCCCCCGCTGATATCAGGCTCTCTGCTCAGCAGGGAGCCTGCTTCCTCCTCTCTCTCTATCTGCCTTTCTGCCTACTTGTGATTTCTGTCTGTCAAATAAATAAATAAAATTTTTTTAAATGTTGATTTTATATCTTATACAAAATTTTTATAATTTGTATAAATTATAGGTTTATAATTAATTTATAATTAATTTATACTACCCGTATAGATTACTGGTATTTTTTTTTAAGAATTTTATTTATTTATTTGACAGACAGAGATCACAAGTAGGCAGAGAGGCAGGTAGAAAGAGAGAGAGGAGGAAGCAGGCTATCCCCGGAGCGGACAGCCCGATGCGGGGCTCGATCGCGATCCCGGGACCCTGGGATCATGACCTGAGCCGAAGGCAGAGGCTTTAACCCACTGAGCCACCCAGGCGCCCCTAGATTACTGGTATTTGACTTGAATATTATTGCTTTCAATTATTCAAAACGGAATTGAGTGCATGCTACTTGCTCTGTAATATATTCAAATGTCTTAACAGTCACTTATTCAGTGACGTCAATGATTTAATACAGGACCCTGAGATCATGACCTGATCAGAAAGCAGATGCTTAACCCACTGAGCCACCCAGGCACCCCAACAGTTTTGGTTTTTTTAATGACAATATTGGGGTCTTATCCTGGCCAAGAATGTCTGATGTTGGGCCCAGACATAAGAATGCTTTTAAAGCTTTTCCAGGAGCTTCGAATGGGGAGCCAGAGTTGCGAGTCACTGAGTTGGATTATCTGACCAAGCAGCATGTGTTTGGGAGGTAGGATGGTAACAGGGGAAATGAACAAACCCAGCAGACCTGCTGGAGGTAGAGGAGGAAGTAATGAATATCATATTTGGGGGGAAATTATTTTAAAATTCAGTTTATTTAAACTAAAACAAACCCCAAACAGGCTCTCCCATTTCTCTCACCCCCAATCCCCTGCCTCTGGTAACCACCAATCAGTTCTCTGATCTATGAACTTTGTTCGACTGATTGATTGATTATTCCACATCTGAGAGAGATCATACAGTGTTTGTCTTTCTCTACTTACCTCGCTGAACATAACGTCCTCAGGTCTATGCATGTTGTCACAGATGCTGTACTTTTTCTTTTTTCTGGCTGAATAATTTCCCATTGCATATCTGTTCCGCAATTTCTTTATCCATTCACCTCCTGATGGACACTTAGCTTGTTGCCAGGTCTCGGCTACTGCAAATAATGTTGCAGTGCCCCCTGAGGGTGCGGATATCTTTTCAAGTCAGGGGTTTTGTTTCCTTTGGATAAATTCCCAGTAATGGAATGGCTGGATCATAGGGTAGCTGTAGTTTTGATGTTTTGAGGAATCTGCATACTGTTTTCCACAGTGGCTGTACCAGTCTACATTCCTACCAACAGTGCATGACGAAGGGTGCCTTTTCTCCACGTTCTCACCAACACTTGTTATTCCTTGTCCTTTGGATCCTAGACATTCTGACAGGGATGAGGCATTATCTCCTTGTGGTTTTCATGTGCATTTCCCTGACAATGAGTGATGTTGAGCATTTTTCTATGTACCTGTTGGCACACATATGTTTTCTCTGGAAAAATGTCTATTCTAACTCTCTGCCCGTTTTGTTTTTTTTTTTAGATTTTATTTATTTATTCGACACAGAGAGAGAGAGATCACAAGTAGACAGAGAGGCAGGCAGACAGAGGAGAAAGCAGGCTTCCCGCTGAGCAGGGAGCCCAATGTGGGGCTCGATCCCAGGACCCTGGGATCATGACCTGAGCCAAAGGCAGAGGCTTTAACCCACTGAGCCACCCAGGTGCCCCTCTCTGCCCATTTTTAATGTGTTTGTTTGTTTGCTCTTAAGTTGTATATGGTCTTTATGTATTTTAAATATTAATGGCTTGTCAGATACATAATTGGTAAGTATTTTCTCCCATTCCATAGGTTGCCTTTTCATTTTGTTGATGGATTCCCTTTGCTGCACACATCGTTATGATTTTGACTTGCATTTCCTTAATAACTGACAATGTTGAGCATCTTTTCATTATTGGTCATTTGCATATCTTTTTTGGAGAAATGTCTATTTGAATCTTCATTTTGACTTGTGTTTTTTATATAACAAGTCCCTTTTAAGGTATGATTTGTGTATTTTTTCCCCATTCTGTGGGTTGTTATTTTTTTTAAATTTTTTTAATTTTAATTTTTTTTGGTGGTGTTCTTTGAAGTACAGAAGTTTTTGATTTTGGTGAAGTCCAAGTTTTCCATTTTTGTTGTTGTTGCTTGTGCTTCTGGTGTCCTATCTAAGAACGGTTACCTAATTCAAATAAATGAAGTTTAGTCCTGAGTTTTCTTTCTTACAGTGAGGTCTATGATGTATTTTGAGTGAAGTTTGTGTGTGGTATGAGTAGAAGTCAAATTTTATTTTATTTTAAAATGTAGATATTCTGTTGTCCTAACACCATTCTTTGAAAAGACTGTTCTTTCCCTATTAAATAGTCCTGGCACCCTTGTCAAAAATTAATTGACCATAAGTACAAGCATTTATCTCTGGGTTGAATTTAATTCTATTGGCCTTATGGCTATCTTCTGTCTCATACTGTCTTGATTACTGGAACTAAGTTTTGAAATTGGTGGGTGTGGGTTCTCCACACTCTTATTTTTCAAGGCTGTGCTGGGTTCCTTGCATTTCCATAGGAATTTTAGGACCAGCTTGCAATTTCTGGGAAAAAAAAAAAAAAAAGGTAACTGGGATTTTGATAGGAGTCATGCTAAATCTGTGGACCCATTTGTAGTAAACTGCCATTTTGCAAGCCAATCAATCTATTAACATGGGATGTCTTCTCTTTTCCTTAGTCTTCTTCTTTTTTTCTTTAAAGACTTTATTTATTTGATGGAGATCACAAGTAGGCAGAGGCAGGCAGAGAGAGAGGGGAGGAAGCAGGCTCCCTGCGGAGCAGAGAGCTGGAGGTGGGGCTTGATCCTAAGACCCTGGGATCATGACCTGAGCTGAAGGCAGAGGCTTTAACCCACTGAGCCACCCAGGTACCCCTTACTTCTTTTAAATTCTTTTGACAACATATCATTTTTAGGGTACAGGTCTTACACTATTTTGTAAATTGATTCTTAACTATTTTATTTTTTTCTTTTGCAACTGTAAAGGAACCATTTTCTTTTTTTCTTCTTTTTTAATATTTTATTTATTTATTTATTTATTTGACACAGAGAGAGAGAGAGAGAGCGCGCGCACAAACACAAGACCGGGCGTGGCAGGCAGAGGGAGAGGGAGAAGGCAGCTCCCCGTTGAGCAAGGAGCCCAATGCCGGGCTTGATCCCAGGACCCCAGGATCATGACCTGAGCTGAAGGCAGACACTTAACGAACTGAGCCACCCAGGCGCCCCGGAATTGTTTTCTTAATTTTATTTGCAGATTTTTAACTGTTAGTGTACAGAGATACAATTGATTGGTGTGTATTCATTTTGCCTCTTACACAGGTATATACATTTGTTGAAAGTAACTGAAACTTGCATGTAAGATACAAAGCATTTTATTGCATGAAGTTTACCTCAATCAAAAAAAAAATGTGATTTTAAAGAAAATAAACAAGACTGGTTACCTTTAGAATGAGACTGTTCTAATAACTGGAAATACTCAAGGCTTATGTAATTGGGTTGATTAAGCAAGGCTTGGCCAGAGAGCAAGGGGTGGGGGTGTTCAACAGAGCACAGTGAATGGCTCTTCATGGGAAAATAAAGTCATCCCATATTGATACTTCAGAAAGTGAAGACGACTCCGTCGATCAGTAACTCTGGGGACAGAAGATAGCAAGGGCTGTGACTTGCATTACCCTGACATGTACTTCGTCACAGCAATCTCACAAACAAAAAGGTATTAGTTTTCTTTAATCGTAATTGATGAGCGCCCAAGTCCCTAGAAACTTTGTGCCCAGTATTGGCTCCTATCATTTGCATTTTGAAGCCCCCGAGAATGAATAGAAGACCTCTGATCTCTCTTCAGCCTCCTCATAAATGCCGAGACCCCGCTGTTTAATAATCGCCAACAAGAGTGTCAGCTATCTATCCAGAGATAAGCTCTCATGGTGCAGATCCTGTGAAAATATAATACTCTGAGCAAGTGTCCTTAACTACTGGGATAGGCAGGTCCATCTTTTGCCTAAGTACATTTTATTTCTTCTAGAGGTTTCTCGACATTAGAAAATCTAATGAACACTTGGTGCCTATGCAATGATTCCCATGACTTCTAGAGTTTACAAGGAAAGCTCTAAGATCCAAACATCCTAGAGACACTGATTTATGAGCATTTGTAGCTGAAATGAAAGGAATACAGACCAGAGCAGATAAAATGAGCTTTATGGGCCACATGTATCTATGTATCTTGGATATTTCAGGATAATTCATCTTCCAGGTTTTCAGGCCTGGGTTAGTCAGTTAAGCATCTGTCTTCAGCTTAGGTCATGACCCAGGGTCCTGGGACCAAGCCCTGAGTGGAGCTCCCTGCTCAGTGGGGGCCCTGAATCTTCTCCAACCTACTTGTGGTCTCTCTCACTGTCTCTGTTGGTATCTTTGTCTCTCTCTCTCTCAAATAAATAAAATCTTTAAAAAAAAAGTTTCTCGGGCCTTATCAGACTTAGGTCTTAGAAAAAGGTCTAAGAAAATATTGTATGAAACTAGCCAACATTTATTTAAGAAAATCTTTTTCTCTTCAGTCTCCTAATGTGAACTGCTGTCATGTAAATAATCTAGATATTCCTGAGATGATTACAAATAATCATCCTTGTAAAGTTTTTTCGGAGAGATAAACACAACACCAGGCAAAGTGGGGGCAAGGCAAGATTTATTAAAAACACTCTCGGGCGAAGTTTCAGGGCTCAGGAGAAGGGGAGCCAAGAAAGTTGTGCCGGGAGGAGGTGGATACCCTCGGGCGAGGTTCCGGGACTCTGGAAAGCAGAGTGGCGGAAGTCGCGCCTAGGGCAGGGAGGAGGGGGCTTTTAAGGGCTCTTGGGGGTGGGGGGCTCAGGGGTCTTTTGGCAAGTTTCTCTTACTCGGATATCTCGCCTGCTTGTCAGGGTCCCATTGGTCCACAGGAGCCCGGGGCAGGGGTCTCAGATTCCTGCTTGGGTCTTTGTTCACCGAGTTCAGGTCTGGTGGCGGGAACTTTCGCCATCTTAAGTAGCCCTTTCCGCCAGCCCAACAATCCTTCATGTACACTCTGTACTAACTGGTATTAAAATTTGTTGAGTGACTGTTCCCTGCACTGTTCTAGTGTTTTTATACGTGGTCCCCAGTTTAATGAGATTTGACAGTCATACAAGTAAAGTGAGTTCACCTGCCAGATCAATAAATTTATGTTCATTAAAAAGATGATTGAAACAACACTGATATACACGTATTCCAGTATTTTTTTTCTTAACGTTGTTTTAAGCTTTCCCGAAATTACTATGAAGGCAATCAAAACCTACCATCACAGTTCTGTCCTACTTTTCCCACTGAAGGACGAGAGAAGAAAATTCCATATCTGTCATCTGAAATCTATTAGTAACTACTTTGGCTAAGCCTTGAAACTAAGATGCCACAGATCAATTACACAGGAATGAGCTGACATTTGCTTCCTGCCAGGAGGCAATACACACAGATACGGAGAACTGCTTTTCTAAGTATAGTTCCAGAAAGCACAATATTTACCTTTGTAAAGATCTGAGACTTAGGGAGCTAGTACTAAAAGCTGTATGTTAAAAATAAGAACTGAGATTTTGGGAAATCGTGAAAGGCGTATGTTTCTCCGATACTGTCCTTTGAGCCAGCTTATCTGAAGGTGCTGAAACAAAGGGAACGTTCTGTCTTCTGGCAGAGTTGCTCAGAAGTAAGGGGAGGAGGTAAATCCTTAATCTTCTCCCAGTACCTCCAGAAGAAGAAATACTGAAATGTTAAAGTTGAAAGACCCCTTAGAAGCCAAGCCATCCACAGCCCTTGTTTTACAGAGTAGGAGGCTGAGCCAGAGACAAAGATTGAACGTCACTTTTGTTAAAGCTTCTAGACCCTTTGTCAACCCTTCTGCTCTGGGGAGCCATTTACAGAACACGTTTGGAAGTTTCACGGGTGGGCCTTGGTCCTCTGCAACAAAGTCGAAGCAAATGTAAAAATGATTTTTCTTAGATGTATGAGAACCAAATAGCACAGGACACACAGAGGATTATGGACAGCAAGAGTCAGCACCTTCCATTTTCAGAGAACAACTCTCTCCATCACGGCCCTCTAAGGAATCTCAGGTACATCTAGACGAACTGGCATTTATTTATCTCAAATGCAATTTCCCTCGCTCAGGACAGTCTACTAAATTAAGGTGCTCTGTGCTTCACAGTTGGTCCAATATCTGCCAGCTATGAGCAGCTAGATATAGACTGGCTTGCTTTTAAAAATACCACTTGGCTTAAGCACAGACCTCCAAGGCAGCAGCCATCTACAGTCTTAATTTAAAATGAAGTTAGACTTAAAAGCATTTTCTTATGGTGTGAATTACGATCTATATCTATATATTAGAGATTCATGGAAGATATATCTCTCTTAAATATGAAAAATATGCTAGCCTATAAATATATATACTTATAAACTACATGGATTCACAGACATAATTTAAGAAACTCTGCATTTCTTTTGAATAGTAAATAAGTTTATACTTCAGCCTGCTTATTTCAACAAAAAGCGCATGTGCAATGCCACTGACTGATGTCTTTCTAAGAATACAATTAACTCTCAGACTGTCACCAAAAGACAGCTAAGTTCAATCTTCTGTTGTCTAGGGAAAAGACCAGTATCCTCTCTGAGATACCTAGTGAGATTCCCCTTTCACCAAAGTCTATGTTAGATACGAGAAATCCAAAATTTCAGTCTTCCAGATCTTGTAGCAATAGCAAATTCCCAAGCAATAGATATTATTCCTTGTTGAAACAGTGAATTTCAATGTATTTGCGACATCTATTTTCTGGAAACTGGGATAAGAAGCTCATAGTCCCTGGTTTAGAGCTTGAAGGGAAAACGGCCTTTCGTATTTCTCTTATTTTATGACTAGATCATATTGAATGAATGGCTCGTCCGGTCCCGACTATGCTACATACAGTGATTATTCTCACTGGGAGCGAGTAACACAGATTCCAACCGGAGCAGCGCTGCGGCTCCCGAGGTGAAAGCTCGCGAGCCGGTGACAATGTCTTAGTGCTGCCATCTGCTGGAGGTTTCTGTCTGTGCACTATTGGCCAGATAGTTTTAAAACTCCAATGGCCTCCAAACAATTAATCTCACTTACTGTAAAAGCCAACGTCTCTACATTTGCGGCTCCAGGTGTGTGTACAGAGGGGAAAGACTGACTTTCTGATATATGAAAATGAAATCATGAAGAATCGATCGTGGACTGGAAGGCATCATTTCTGTAGTCTTACAAATGACTGTGATAGCTAATGAAAAGAACACAACCTGACGTAAAAACACCATCCCACACCATCCTGTCTTCCCCTTCCCTTTGGCCATGTAACTCATAAATGGGATCAGAGCCCAGAAATCCTGGGTCGGCCCCTCCCCCATGCCTGCCTCCACCTCTCTCTCTTCACGTCAAGCCACGGAAGCCCTGGCAGAGTCCTCTGCTCCAGGATGCTGCCTGAGCTCCTGGCAGGAGGGAGTCGGCCAGGTGCGGACCTGGAGAACAGTCCTCAGGAAGTCAGCTTGCTCAGCAGGGTTCTGCAGTCAAGATAGTTGACATGCTCAGCTGCGGGTGGGGGGGGGGGGGGGGCGCCCCCCCCCAGCCACTGTGCGGGTTCCAGACTATTTCAGGGGAGCGCAGTGGGGAGAATGCAAGGTGTCCAGATCCAGTGGCCAGGTATGACGGCGCCCTCCTGTTTGACGGGTCTCAACCCCGTGACCCTGCAGGAGGGGACTTCAGAGCTCCAGACTGGAATTATCCACTCACCTTGGAAAGCCTCCACCAAATGTAAATATTGAGTAAAAATCCCATCGCAGGAGGTTACTCAAGAGAGGACTTGCCCTGGAAATAAACAGAGGAAATGCTTGTGGGTCAATCAACTCCTCCTCCAAGGTAGGGAACCTCAATGACCTGCATTCCAGGGAGAGAAATGCGTGGGATTGATGGATAATTTGGTCTCCCACCCCCTCCTCATCCAGTCTAGTCTTACCCTTTTTCTGTCCCCCAACTGCAGAAACACACACACACACACAAATGCAGCACACAAATACACATGTATACACAATGCAACCACACAAACACACAGACACAGACGCACATATGCCAGCACACACGAACACACCTATGCAAATGCATATACACATAAGCACAGTACAAACACAAACATACATACCAACACAGACACGGAAACACATACAAACACTACACAACACACACACAAACAAACACAAATGCAAACACATATACAGACATACACATACACTCCTCTCTCTCCTCTGCTTGAAGCCAAATGCGTTGTCTTGAATGACACACAGAAGAAGTTTTTAATAGAAAACTAAAATTTTTGAAGAAAGGAGAAACCTAATAATATAAATTATTTATGAAAGTTTAGTAGGCTGGATTAACAGGAGCAGAGATTGGAAGAAGGACCAACGAAATCTCTGTATCTTTCCTCGAACTAGTGTTCAGTCAGCTGTGCCATGACTTAGCTCTGCGCGGGGCATAATTCAGAGGTTGCTCCCGCCCTCCGGTGACTCACGTCTCATGAAGGCTTACAAACTCCGGATTCTTTCTTGCGTCCTCTCTCCCAGCAGACATTAACTGACCGATACTGTTAATTGCCGAAAGTGAACTAATTCTGAATGCACTGGCCTGAAGTCTCCAGGCGATCTTGTTTCTAGAAAGCAGAATACAGATGCGAAAGGACAATGGAAAGAAAGATGGACAGGGCGCAAACGCTAAATTGAGAGAAGATAGAATAAAACATGATCTATGCTTGTAAACCCAGATGACGAGGAGCTGGGGATGCCGATAATGGAAATAGAGAAGTCGGCAGGGCGAGTGTGACGGGGAAGGTGGCGTGTGCGCTTGGAAGTGTGCGCAATGATGTGAAATGGCAGGGAGACGCGAGTGTAACTGATGGGCAGACCTTCAGATGCGAGGGTTTGGGTCAAGAGTGAATGGGCAGAGGAGGGGTGGGATTTGGGAACAATCCGTAGGAAGCAGAATTAAATCAGAGGAACATGAGATAAGAAAAGATGTACCATGATTTAATTAAGCAGAAAAGGTCATTTCCTTTGAACACCCCTGGTCCATACAGAATAAGCCTTGGGAAGGGTGTCCTGGGGCACATCCTTCCTTCTGAGCAAAGATGCTGCAGAAGGGGGAGGTGGAGGGAAAGGGTGGGGAGAGGGAGTTCTGACATAAACTGGAGCGTCTCCAGAGTTTTGGCCGCCTTGTCTTCAGGGACCCCTCATGGAGCCTCAGTCCCCAGCCCGGAGGTGTTCAAAACCCGAAGCAGCGAAAACACTTCCGGACCGCCTAAGTGGACAAAGAACTCAACACACAAGACACAAGCTGCATGTTTCTTGACACCAAAATAGCCTCTTTCTGTATTTTTATTGCCATATCAGGACTTTGGTGGGTAAGGTTCACTCTGCGCCCTTCATGCGGCCAATACCCCAACTGAGAGACCCACCTGCTGCCCGGAAAACCCGGCATGGCCAGGCACACAGGACTCTCATTTTCTCTCATTCTCTTTCAGAGTCTTGGCTCTTCCCTATGGCCCCAGGCTGCCCTTCGTGCCTCCGTGACTGGGTTGTCCTGGCGTCTGTCTTGCAATCCAATGCAATCAGTGCTAGCCGAATGCCTGAGCAATCTCAGCATGGTGGGGGAGGGCCTGGACACTGGGCCTGTGCCTCAGCAGATGTCACCTGCATCCTCTGTCATAGATGAGCTGCCACCCCGCAACCCGGCTTGGCCTCCACTCCCCACACAATTGGGAGCCAATTTGCTGGAGCTGCTCAGTCCTCTTGCTCAGTGTACTGAGCTGCAGACCGCTCAGCCCACTTCCTGTCACCTCCAAAGCAAGGCTGTGCACAGTCCCCGGTGGGTGTTTGTCTTTAAACCACCTGATGATGCTTGGGCTCAATTACTTTTCACCATGTTTTGTTTTTGTTTTTTGTTTTTTGGTTTTTTGTTTTTTAAGTAGGCTCCGTGCCCAGCCCCCCAGTGTGGGGCTTGTATTCCTGACCTGTCAAGACCTGTGCTGTAATCAAGAGTGGGATGCTTAACCAGGTCCCCCAAGTTTTCCATTCTTGATTAAATGCTCCAGATGAACTCCTCCTAAGTTTTGTGTGAGGGTTAATCCTTTTCAGGAAAGACTCTGTTCTTATAAATGCCATGACTTGCAGCAAAATTTATTAGGTGCCAACTTGTAAGCAAAACTTAGAAAGCCACAAATTTATGGGAATGCCTAGATATATAGTTAGAAATAACAAAATAGATATTTTGCTATCCAGCTTATTCAGGGAAGCCTTACTATAGCAGAAAGAGGCCCAAAGTAGGGAAGCTAATCCCATTCTGCCAGTCAAGACCAGAGGGCCTTTCCATACCTGTACTCCATCTGCACATCGGGCGGTTGCATGAGATTTTTCGCTAAGGCTCCTTTACATAGCTACTTTCTTAGGGGATGTGGTTTAACAATTACAAACTCCCAAGCTCCTATTTGACATTGTTGTTTGAGGTGTTAATAATGGGAACCCCGATTCCCCTCTGATCAGCTTTGCGATCATCTGCTGGTTTATGGAGATGTCAAAGAAGGAAGCACTTCGCTGGGACATCTGCAGACAGCATCATGTCTTTTTTCAAGGTCATGATGTTCTAGGTGCGCCTGTGGCCTCTTATTTCACTCAGGAAGAATTTTATTTTTATTTATTAGCCAAGCATAATGCAGCAGATTCCATGGTGGCTTAGCCTCACTTCTGAATTAGCTATTTTTTAAATCCATGCTTCCCGTTTTCCCAGCAAACTCTCAAAAAGGCCCTTTTAAGAGGAATAAAAGGTAGTCCTCCACGTGAATCCCAGACCAGGGGAGGGGGTGTCTGCCCCGACTCAGACAATTCAGGGTCCCCAGCACCACTGTGAGGGCCTGGGGGGTGAGCCTGTGCTAGGCAGAGCAGAGACTTCTGGTCCAAGCATTGCCAACAGGTTGGCCATGGTTTCCCCTACAGCAGTCCTGGTTCCCAGGCCGGGCTGTCCCCTGGGCCCAATGCTGACACCAAGAGCTTGCTCAGAATGGGCTCAGGCCTCGACCACCCTCTCCCTCTATTGCCCACCCATTCCCCAGTTTGGGGCAGCTTCTCCTTTTAGAACCACCCCCACTCCCTGTGCTGTGGAGAAACTCACCCTCTAATTAACTATGTCCCTCAGCGCTCACTGAAGGCACCTCCTTCTCTAGGCCAAGAAATAAAACCCACAGGTTGGATTTCCACCTCTTAAAAGTAATTTCTAAATACTCAGGATTTTGGCACCAGCAATTCAACACACGAATAGGATTTGAGAAACTCATCAACAAAACACAACAAAGTACAACATAGGTCCTGGTGAAGGTTGTATTTTACTTCACTTACTCCTTTCTTTTCCTCATATTCATTTATTTCCTCAGTGAACTTTTAAAAACATTTTTATTTATTTATTTGACAGAGAGAGACACAGCGAGAGGGAACACAAGCAGGGGGAGTGGGAGAGGGAGAAGCAGGCTTCCCGCCGAGCAGGGAGCCCGATGTGGGGCTCCATCCCAGGATCCTGGGATCATGACCTGAGCTGAAGGCAGTTGTTAAGCATCTGCCAGGCGTCCCTACTCAGCAAACATTTACCTGAGCCCTTCCTAGGTGTCGGATGTTGGTGTCGAAGACAGAGAAGAGCTGGTTATGTGGGGGAGACAGACATAACAGTACACCACAAAATGCAGCTGTTCCCTTTGGTGCCGCTGGGCAGAAGTTACTGTCATGGTCCCAGCGGACTGGCTTCAGGGCCTCCATGGCTCCCACAGTCCGCAATTCTAAAGGAATTATTGTCCCATTTTATAAAGGAGAACACTGAGGCTCAGTGGGGTCCATTCACTCAATTCAGCCCTTCCAGGTAGGAACTGGAAGCATTAGCTTTGCTCTTTGGGCCATGTCTAACGTGGACTCCTCCTCTCTGAGGTGCAGAAGTTGGCCCGGTCAGGGCATGCTATTGTGAAAAACACAATCACAGGCCCCAGATGGTGCCACTTCATGTCTCATCTGCTCACTGTTTCAAGCTCCCCCAAAGATGCAGGCAAAACCGGTCAGTCAGGAATTGTATGATCACGGCCCTGGGGCCCTCTCCATCCCCCAAAGGGAGAGGAAGGAATCTGCCTGGTAAAACCCCTTGCCTTTGCCCCTAAGGGAAGGGAGCTTTGGCTGGAATTTTGCTTGTAACTGTCTTGCCACACCCTCTAAAAACCTTCCATTTTGTACAGACTCCCCTCTGCTCACTAGCTGGGATGCTGCCCAACCCGTGACTTGTGCAGTAAAGCCAATTAGATCTTTAAAATGTCCTCGGTTGGATTTTGGTTACACAACTCTGCTAAAGCCCTCACACCTGCAGGACCCCCTTCACTGGTCCATGGGTCAAAGAAGGGAGCGAAAGCCAGTATGTAGGGGCTGGAATGCAGGGTGCCCTGGCTCCTGTCCCAAGCATGGGCAACACCCCTTGGGCAGTGCATTTCTCAGAAAATTTGCCCTGTTCTTAGCACTATTCAAAAAGTAGAAACAAAGAAAACCCCTGAGGCTCTTGTAATAAAGAAAACCCCTGAGGCTCTTGTAATAAAGACCTATTCCCTCATTCCATGAACACTCATTGATTGAACGCAGGCTTTGGGAACTAAGGGACGGATAAACTTGGGCATTGTCAGCTGGAAGACAAGGCAGATCTCCCTCCTGATGCCAACACAACTGAGCCAGTCCACACTCTATGTTCTCCACCCGGAGGCGAGAGCCAGGATCTGTCCCTCTAGACACCTGTCTGGGATCAACAATGCACAGCAACGCGCTCTACCCTCTATCTCTCCAAGCCGGAGCCTGCCATTCCTGGCAGAGGAAGGAAATGGGCCCCTTGAACTCAGCATTGGGCCCACCATTCTGAGGTGACCCTGGGAGGATGTGTTTGGAAGGCGGCTGGAGAGACAAGGCCATCCAAACACATGGCCATCATCCTGCCCGATGTAAAGCAAGAATATCATCTGGGAGATACTATCTCAGAGAATATCAAGAAGACAAGCAGGAGAGGGAACAGAACATGGGCGTCCTGGGTCCCAGGTCTCCTCTTGGCCATTCCATGAGCTGAAGACGTGGGGGTGATGGTTGGGAGAGAGTTGGCAAGACAGTGAAGGGGAAGCAAGAGCAACAGGACCAGACGTTTGGCTTTAACCCCATGACGGTGACGTGGGGTGCTCTGCGTGCCTGGAGTTGGAGCAATGCTTATTTCATCTTCATGGAAGGGACCCTAACGAAAACATCTTGAAGGATGAATAGCAGTTCACCAGGCGAAAAATGACAGGAAAGGCATTCCAGATACAGGAACCACATGTATGGAGGCATGAACTGGTTTACAGTTTATAGACTGGGGAGAAGTTAGGTATATCATGAGGGTTAAGATATGGGATGGAGACAGGAGGAAGGCGATATTGAAGAGGCTAAGTTTTCGGTGAGAGATTTAAACTTTGTTCTATAAAAGCTAGAAGCCAAGTCAAGTCTTTTAAAGAATTTATTTTTAGGAAAACTCTTCTGGGAGCAAAGTAAAAGATGAACCCAAGAAGAAAGATTCTGGTGGCAGTGGGTTGAGTTAAGGCTTTTGTCTCAGGCTTTTGTCCTCCTGAGAGGTGGTCTGGTAATGACCCAGGATAAGAAGTCAGGTCAGTCTGGGGAACAAATCCAAGATATGGTTGACACAATTTGGAATGAGTTGAATAAGGGAGGTAAGAAGGTAAAAGACGAAAGAGATTAGGGACATTTTTAGGAAGAAGAAAGTGGGTTCCATTTTTAACATGTTCGATTCGAAACACCTAATGATGTCCCTCAGGAAGAAGAAATGCAGGAATATGACTGTAGCTCAATTTAGAAATAAAAATAAAGCTTGAGGTATTGATTTTGGAGTTGCCGGTATATGGTGATAGTCATAACTGTTTGATGTGGGTCAGACCGCTCAGAACCGCTCAGAAGGGACACATAAAATAAGACGAGAAAAGGACACTTTCCCAGATAATAAATGAGAAGGAGAGGAGAGAGGGAGGAGATGACAGTTCTCAAGTTCAGGAGGAGAATGAAGAAAAAAAGGGCCGTGAAACTCTTCCACACCAACAGATAATAACACAAAAAGGAAGAGCAGTGCAGCCCTCCTCGGGGATGGCAGAGACTGAAGGCGAGTTCCTCAAGGTGTGGGGGACCGGCTGTCAGCGCGCAGACCTATGCGTGTGCGCACACACAACCACACACAGAGACCCTCCCAGACAGGGATAAACACACACAGAGACACATGCAAACACACAGACATACACACACACACACACAAAGACACACACAGACATACAGATAGGCACAAAGATACACACAAACACACACAGACACATGTATAAACATACAGACATACACAGACACAGAGACACACACACACAGACACACACACACAGAGACACATGCATACAAACCTACACATAGAAACACACACACACAGAGACAGACACAGAGAGACGTACACATAAACACACACACAGACACACAAATATACAAAAACACAGAGGCACACACACAGATTCACACACACATACACACAGGCACACACATAAACATACAGATACACAAATGGACACATAGATACATATAGACACACACAAACACACAACATACGCGGAGATACACACAGCCATACACACAGTATAAGGCCTCCCTGGGCATTTTGAGGGAAGCTCCATGGGCTGTGTCTATCTGTGTCTGTGTGTGTATATTTGTGTGTCTGTCTGTGTGTGTTTTCAACCAGCCCCCTTCACTTTGGGGTAGAAGATGAACAGAGGGTCAGGCTCTAAGACACCAGATGATAGAGACCTCAGGTCTTTATAATGAATAGTGAGTTGCTTTTAAGAGACACTCCTCTTGGGGCGCCTGGGCAGCTCAGTCGGTTAAGTGTCCGACTCTTGATTTTGGCTCAGGTCATGCTCTCAGGGTTGTGAGATCAAGCCCCCTATGTTGCTCAAGCCCCCCCCTACATGCTCAGCAGGGAGTCTGCTTGAGGATTCTCTCTCTCCTTCTCCCTCTGCCCCTCCCCCCTCACACACTCTCTCTCAAATAAAAATAAAGAAATTTTAAAGAGAGAGAGAAACACTCATCTTCTACTCATGTGCCTTCCAAAAAAATCATCTGAATCCTGCTCCCTAAAGAAAAAAGATAGGATTTGAGTGGTGATCAGTATCTCAGAAACTCCAGTGTGGAAGAGATGGCAACAGGCACCGAGACTTCGTGAGAGACCAAGGGCGGAGAGGGACAGCGGTGGGACCCGAGGAGCTGGGTTCATTTCGGCCATGGTGGGGGGCAGGGGGCTCTCGAACTTCTGCAGCCACAGCTTCTTGACCTTGAGTGCCCTTAGAAATCACCTGACAAGGTTGCTAAATATGTGAATTCCTAAAAGATTCTGACAAAGACCAGGAATCCGATTTTTCACTGAGGGCTCCGCATGGGAGTCTGATGTGGGTGATGTGTGGGCCAGCATTTGGGAAGCTGTTTGGCTTCTCATGGGTTAGCTCAGAATAACACCTTCCCTGGGTTGCTTCTGGGGCATCCGTAGGGAGGAAGAGAGACCCTTGACGTCAAACCGTGGAGAGAACTCCAAGTGCTCTTGGACTGTAGCCTCCTTCCATGCGTACAGCATCTATCACGCCCCATGAAAGCTTCCATGGGCCCCACTAAAATGGTCCAGATTCTTCACTACATGTTCAGGGGTTGTAGGCACAGAGTCTTTGGTCATTTCTCTGTTACTCTCTGTATTCTTTTTTTTTAATTTAAGATTTTATTTATTTATTCGACAGATCACAAGTAGGCAGAGAGGCAGGCAGAGAGAGAGGAGGAAGCAGGCTCCCCACTGAGCAGAGAGCCTGATGCGGGGCTCGATTCCAGGACCCTGAGATCATGACCCGAACCGAAGGCAGAGGCTTAACCCACCGAGCCACCCAGGCGCCCCTACTCTCTGTATTCTAATGTCCATTATCTTCTGTACTTGTTTTTTTCTCTATTTTTCCCAAAGTCAAATGCTTCCTTTGCATTTTGGGTTCTAGGTGGTACTTGTCAGCCATGTCTCAATTTGGTTGCGTTTCTCTTCAACAGATTCTTTCTGAGCTCGTCCTCTGTCAGTCTCCTCAGAAACCGTCACTCCCAGAGACAGAGCTGTCTGTAGAGAGGTTTGCAAGAGATGTGGCACACCCCCAGCCATACAGAGACCCCAGTGCGACTTCACCGGGGTCTGAGGACTTGTCCTAGCATGGGTCACAGGTGCTTTTTCTCCTGCCTGCCCCTGCACTCACTGCTTTCCTACTGTCTCTGACCCTGGGTTGAGTTGATACCACCCATCACTAGCCTCTCAGCGCGGGACATGGGGCCACATCTTCAGGGGGGCCTTTGCAACAACCCCAAAGGAGCTGCCCGGAAAGAGTCTTAGACCACACTTCAGTTCTTCCCTTTGCAAACCCCCCAACGCACGGTACACACACATCGTCTGTGTTTAATAGAATTCTCCCCTTTTCCTCTTGTTCTAATGCAAACCCACTGTACTGCCTGCTCTCACATGTCAGCCAGCGAACAGGCTGAAATAAACATTTGCTGAATGGACAAGTCAATGAATGAGTGAATGAAACTGATAGAAGAGTCACTAATGTAATATCTAAGTGTTGAGTTGTGTGGGGTTAGGGTGGGGATAGAGACCACCATAAACTCCCCCAAGAGTGCCCTGGATTCTAGTGCAAAGAATAAACGGCACTGTGGGCTAGTTACATGTGAACTGTGTAATAGTCCCATGCTTTAGGTTATTGTCTTTTTTTTTTTAAAGATTTTTATTTTTTTTGGAGGGTGGAAGGAATAAAAATGAGTAAGACTTCCTCACCTTTATGAAATCATTGTCTCAAAAGAAGACGAATCCATAGGCAAATATAATATTCTGTAACATAAGGTTCTGTTTTATTGTGTTTATTCCAGGAAAAAGTGATTTTCCTCACAACATCATGAGATTGGAAAATGATTTTGAAGACTCTATTCATACTAGACACCTACTAGAACACTCCCACGGGAGGAGGTTCATGCCTGAGTCACTGAAAACTTGAAGAGGCAGATGGAGCTAATAACGAGAGCTGGAATATTCTATGGGCGCAGGGTTCGCTCTCCATGGCTGCCATGCAAGAGAGCTGTGAAGTGGGAAGGGAGGCTGTCATTGTATAGGCTAGATCTCAGGGCTAAAGGATACTGCAAATGTTATAAAACAAGATTTGAGGAGAGCCTGGGTGGCTCAATCGGTTAAGTGTCCGTCCGGCTCAGGTCATGATCTCAGAGTCGTGAGATCGAGCCCAGCATCAGCCCTGCCTCAGGCTTCACACTCAGGGGCGCCTCTGTTTGAGATTCTCTCTCCCTCTCCTTCTGCACCTCCCCGTGCTCTCTTGCTCTCTCTCTCTCTAAAACTAAATAAACCTTAATAAATAAATAAATAAATAAAAAGGAAGTTTTGCTATAAACCTTGGTTTGGAAGCGGATGTTGAGGCAGCATCTCGAAGTTGGCAAAACCCTCCAGCTTGTTAGAAGTGCGGGATCTCAGGTCCCCTTCTAGAGACACAGAATTAGAACATGCATTTTTAGCAAGATCTTCAGGTGAGTGACATGTACATAAGGGCTTCTGCAGTGCTGGTCTATGTCTGAAGGGAAGATATAGCCTAAGATAGATTTGGAAAATCTAGATCTGGAAAGAAGGTATGATCCAGGACATAACTGAAAAGAAGACAGAGGGTAGAAATAAGGGTTGGAGGGGAGGGAACATGTGAACATATTGCTATAAAAGGCTGTCTGGAGGATGAAGCCATCTTGTGTCACGTAAACCTCTTCACTGCATTTTCTGAGATCCTGATGGTCTGAAGTCATCTGTTTAAAGAACTATCAGAATAGCTAACATATGGGGCGCCTGGGTGGCTCAGTGGGTTAAACCTCTGCCTTTGGCTTAGGTCATGATCTCAGGGTCCTGGGATCGAGCCCCACATCGGGCTCTCTGCTCAGCGGGGAGCCTGCTTCCCCCTTTCTCTCCACCTGCCTCTCTGCTTACTTGTGATTTCTCTCTGTCAAATAAATAAATAAAATCTTAAAAAAAAAAAAAGAATAGCTAACATATTATATGGTGCCAGACACTCTTTAATGCACTTTGTCTAATTGATAATTGATAATTTTGAAATTGATAATTTCAGTTCAATAATTTTGAAATTGATAATTTTGATAATTGAAAATTGATAGTTTTATCCTCACAACCCATAAGGTGGTGACTAATGTTCTCCCCATTGCACAGATGAGAAAACTGAGGTGTTGGGGCGAAGTCACCCCCTCAAACCCATGTGACCCACAAGACCCAGAACCAGGCTTTAAACCTAGGGGGTGCTATCCCTAACTAGTTTTTTATGGCCATGCTCTTACGCCTCTTAAGATCTTAAGCTGTTTGTACTTGCTTTTTGTTCTCCTTGTTTTCCTTGGAGTGTTTCATTTTGTTTGTTTAAGATAACCGTCCTAACTCTACTGTTCCAAGGAAAAAGAAGGGAAGGTACTGGTGTGTTCTGGGCCATTCATACTCCAGCTTCTTGCCCTCCCACCAGTCACAAATTGGCAGGCTCTGGGCTGGATTCAGTGCACTCTGCTTTGCCCTAAGTGTTTTAAAACTCAGACATTTGCACATGTAAATCTGCATATTCACCTTGCTTGCTCCAGATGGCCGCAGTACCTACCACTCCCTAAGGTCTCATACCTGGCTGCTTTGTTGGTTCCTACTCTGCCTCCCTGAAATGACATCTTTCCTGTTTTGCCCCCTCCTCCAAGCTGTGAGCTCTGGGAGAATGTGTGTCTCTCTGAGGCATCTGTGTTACTTTCTGAGCCCAGCGCCACGCCTGGGGTGGGGGAGCTGTCATCAATGCTTCTCAGCCCGGGCACCGTTGTGTGGGAGCAAAATGGAGAGGAGAGGGAAGCAGAGGCCCAGAGGAATGGCAGGGAGGGGAGAGCAGAGGACTCACCACGGGAATCCTAGACTCTGCGTGGGAGGCTCTTGTGAAATGACAATAAATCATAGTGATCCAGACACAAATCCTTGCTTTGGAGCGAGCTGGTGGGAAAGCCCTCTCATCTTTGAGTCAAAACCCATGCAGTCCTCCATGGAAACGTGCCATGTTATATCAAGGAGCTGACTTCTTAATAAGCGAATTCATTTCTACTATAATATTCTCTCCTTCATTCACCATCTGTCCCTTTGAGTGTGAGTTCACGGATCCCTTCCAAGACATTCACAGGTTTTGAAGTGGGATAAATGCGCGAAAAAAAACGTTTCACCAACCAGGAGGGCTGTTCTGTTCCCTACCTTCCCCCGTGCCAACTAACATGTTCTTACCTGATCTCTGCTTCTCAGAAGCAGGAGTATTCCTGACTCATGGATGCAACACTGCAAAGGACTTTTTAAGGGAATTTGGTCATGTTCTCTTTAAAGAAAGTACCAGTAAAGCTGGTTCCACTGTGGTTTACTGTCGGAAAGACCAAAGCCTCCATCTTGTCGTTTGGTTCCTGGAATATAGTTACAGTAATAACAGATTTAACATGATTGGTGATGCACAGCTAAGTTCAAAAACTGAATCTTCGCTTCAATGCAAGTGATTATTTTAGTCCATTTAGAGAATTCTGTAAGTATATTAAATATTCTTGTGGCTCGTGTTTTCTACCAGGAAATGTCCAAAGGGAAAAATCAAGAGTCAGATTATCATTTCTGGAAGGAAGAAAACTGAACCTGTAGTTGGACACTTAGACCTTAATTGAGACTTAAGCATGAAATGGGTCATTTCTCTCCGTCTCTGAGTCTCCTTCCTTCTCTCCCTTCTGCGTTCTCCTCTCTCTCACTCTCAAATTATATCTCGCTTAACTAAGCATTAAACTGTGAATTTGTTAACATATATGCAACTTAGTTTTATCCTTCTTCAGGTTCCTCTGCTGTAGCTGTGCTCTTATGCTTTCCTGTGTCACCCTCGACATGAATGGCCCCATCGTGCTGTCCTGGGTCACTTGTGGGTCACTTGTTTCTGTCCGTACTTGGAGTCGTTTCAAGGGATTTCCTGTTTGTTTTCTCAAGTGGCATGTTAATCTCTCTGAAAAGGAAGGATATTTTCTAAAAATAACAATGGGAATGGACCATCCCATTTAAAAAAAAAAAAAAAAGAAGCCTAACATTTTATTTATTTACTTGAGAGACAGAGCATGAGCTGGGAGAGGAGCAGAGGGAGAGAGAGGAGCAGACTCCCCACAGAGCACAGATTCCCAACACGTGGCTCAACCCCAGGACCCCGAGATCATGACCTGAGCTGAAATCAGCTTTTTTAAAAAATTTTTATTTATTTATTTGACAGACAGAGATCACAAGTAGGCAGAGACGCAGGCATTGAGAGAGAGAGAGGAGGAAGCAGGCTCCCCGCTAAGCAGAGAACCCAATGCGGGGCTCGATCCCAGGACCCCGGGATCATGACCTGAGCTGAAGGCAGAGGCTTTTAAACCACTGAGCCACCCAGGCGTCCTGAAATCAGATGCTTAACAGACAAAGCCACCCAGGTGTCCCCAAGAATACCCTGTTTTTAAGTAGTCCATTTCGTACTTGTTCCGGAACCATGCGTTATAAATTTCCAAGTTAATTCAACAGGACCAATATTTTGCAATAAGTGATTTCTTAATCACACAATTCTGAGACATTTGAATAATTTAATTTTCACTTATTTTCATATTCTTTAGGGACATGTGTTTCCTTGTGATCTACGTCTCCAGTAATCACGATCTTCCTCATCCTCGTCCTCGGGCACCTACTCGCAGGACCGCAGGACCCGTAGCATTTCTAAAACCCTTCCAGATGCTTACGCTCACCTGACATCCAAGAACCCTGTGAAGCAGGTGCTATGATTTCCATTTCTTGGAGAAGTTGAGATGCAGCAAGGGAAAGGGATTTATATGGGGCAAGTGGCAAGTGACAGCACTGAGATTTTGTTTTTAAGATTTTATTTATTTATTTGAGAGAGAGAGAGAGAGTGCACACCAGCAGGAGGAGGGGCAAGGAGGAAGCAGGCTCCCTGCCGAGCAGAGAGCCCAGATGCAGAGCTGATCTCAGGACTCTGGGATCAAGACCTGAGCCGAAGGCAGTTGCTTATCCGACTGAGCCACGAAGGTGCCCCAGGGCTGAGACTTCGAAGTGAGGCCTCCTGGGTGCTTCCTTGCATGGGAGAGTGTGGAGATGGATCTACGGATATACAGGTAAGTAGACTCTGTTCCTGCCATTTACATCATCCAGATAGCCTTGGACCGGCTACCCAACCTCTTTGTGCCTCCCTCCTCATGTGTAAAATGGAAATAATGATGAATACATTGGGGGCGACTGGGTGGCACAGTCGGCTGAGGGTCCAACTCCTGATTTCAACTCCTGCCATGCTCTCAGGGTTGTGAAATCAAACTCCTCTTCAGGCTCTCCCCGACTCCCTGTGCGCTCACTCTCTCTCTCTCTCTCTCTCTCTCTCAAATAAATAAATAAAAACTAAAAAAAAAAAAATAATAATGCGTACATTGCAGAGTCATTATAAGGATAAAGTAAGCTGACACAAGTAAAACACGTAATACTGCGTGGAAAGCACCATGCATTTGCCTCTCATGAAGCTGTCACTGCGAGTGAAGGTTCTCTGCGAGTCACTATCCACACCAGAGTCATGGGATAGGGTGTCTGTTTTTAAATGACTGGGAAGGAAGAAAACTCAGCAGGTATTCTGGATATCGGTTTTCCTTAGCGCTCATCAAAATACCACCCAGGCTAGAAGTAGCCCTGGTGTGGGATTCAAATGTTTTAAAAGCTGGTGAGAGTATCCTGTCCATTGTTCATGGAAATAGCGTGTAGAGTAGGTGGAAAGAGGGTCCATTACCGCAGGGCTCTTATCTCTTGCAAGGTTAAGAAGCTCTCTGTCTCTCCTAGAATCATCATTAGTCAGTGAAATAAAGGGCGACAATAGCTTACAGCTCCACTTCAATCTTCCCACAAAAAAAAAAAAAAAAAAAAAAAAAAAGTTGAATCTGATAAGGGAAAATGCTAATATATTTCAAAGCTTCCATTAGATAATTCAAAAAGAGTTTAGGTTTCTTTGTTTCTCTTAAATTATTCACAACATAAATCTTTGAAATATTTAAACTCCTTTCTCCAGTAGTTAAAGGAGAATGCTGATGCATGCCCCAAAGAGACAGATCGATGGATGCTTGGGTTTGGGTTGGGGAAGCAGGGGTGGGGGGCGCGGGGAGTAGGAGTGGAGGCTGGAGCAGGCGGAAATGGCCTCCGATAGAACCATCAAAGGCTTTCATTCTGCACGCTCTGCTTTCTGGAACCAGGAAGGTTTTCCTTTTGAGATCAAGGTTTTAACAAATGGGATTTATTTTTTTCTCATGTTGTTCTCAAGGAAGCGCCTTTAACAAAACACAAGCAAACATGTGAAGAAGGGGAAACGTCCTCCTAGGAGCAAATGAAAAGTCGCTCATTAGCAAAACACCAGGGCGCTACTATCTAGACGCGAGTGCAGCTGGCACCGATTCTGAGAGGAGAATGATTCATTACCATGGTTACTGATGCCCGAAATATTACCTTCTGCAATCAGCACACACAAAGATCCTTTAAAGAGAGTGTAAAAATTAGAGCACTGTAAACAATTAGTGAAAATTGCCAACGGGCATGGAGGCTGAACTCACACAATGCTGCTTTCAGGGTAGAAAAACAGAGGAGTGCACCACTGCTGCACCAGCACTTCTTGCTGAAGACAGAAAAAAAAAAAAAAAAAGACACTCATGTTCAGGGAGTGAGCTGAAGGCCCCGCCAACAAACGTTTCTGAACAAATTTGTTATCATCCCAACAACGTTTGAGAAAGACCTATCCGATTGGTAATATCTGCATGATCGAGTTCTGGTTTGTTAAATCCACAGTCAATTTTTTAAAGTTTTTCTTTTTTTAATTAATAAAGCTTAGTTTTACACCAGTTGGAAGTTCGCAACCAAACTGAGCAGAAGGCGCAGAGATTTCTAATACACCCCCTCTTCCTACATTTGTACAACGCCCCTCACTATTAACATCCCCCTTGCCAGAGTGCTATGTTTATTATATAATTGATGCACTTATGAAAAAAATTGATAGGGGCACCTGGATGGCTCAGGCAGTACAGCGGTTGCCTTCAGCTCAGGTCATGATCCAGGGGTCCTGGGATCGAGTCCTGCATCAGGCTCCCCGCTCAACAGGAAGCCTGCTTCTCCCTCTCCCTCTGCCCATACCCCCGTCCATGCTGTCTCTCTCTCTCACTCTCATTCAGATAAATAATATCTTAAAAAAAAAAAAAAGAAAAGAAATTGATGGACACGGACACATTACTACCCAAAGTGCACAGTTCCCATTAATGTTCACTCTGGTATTGCACACGCTATGGTGTTGGACACATGTATAATGACACACACGTGTACCATTAGAGTACCATACAGATTATTTACCCTGCTCTAAAATCGCCTGTGCTCTGCCTACTCCTTCCTCCCCAACCCCACTCTCCCAACCCCTGGGCAACCATCCATCCCTTCCCTGTCTCCGCAGGTTTGCCTCTTCCAGAAGGTCATATAGTTGGAATCGTACAGTATGTAGCCTTTTCAGACTGGCTTCTGTCACTTAGTAATAGGCATCTGTCTTTTCATGGCCCAATAACTCATTTTTGTTTAGTGCTAAATAATATTCCATTTTCTATTCGCACCGTCTTATTTGTCCATTCGCCTACTGAAGGACAGCTTGGTTGCTTCCAGGGTCTGGCAACTAGGCAGAGAGCTGCCATAAATATGTGTGCAGGTTTTTCTGTGGACAGAAGTTTTCAACTCCTTGAGGTGAAAACCAAGGAATGCAATTGCTGAATCATATGGAAGAGTATATTCATTTTGTAAGAAACTGCCCAGCTGTCTTCCAAAGTGGTCGCACCATCTTGCATCCCCACCAGCAACAAATGAGAGGCCCCCCACGGGTCAGTTTTTGCAGTATTTTGGAAAATGCACTGTTTTCTAATGCTGCAATAGTACAGTCCAGTGCTGTTGCTTCTTAGTAACAAGAAAGGAATAAAGAAGTTCAGGGAAAGGAAGTCTGGTTGCTAACTGACAACAGTTTCCCTTCCAACCGCAGTGGATTATTTCCCATGTCCAGAAATAGGAAACTAGATTGACTTCCATAAAAAAGCTTTGACTGAGTGGATGAGTCATTCCCATGCATATTTTACTCTATTTAAAGAATGTCAACACCATGAGGCTATACATGGGTTCATAAACTCTAGGCCAAACTCAGCAAATCCCAAAGCCCCACCCTGCCCTGTGAAAATGGCTGCAGTAAAAACTTGATCATTCAAAAGTCTGATTTCCATCTTGATAGTTGAACACAATGAATTGAAATGTATCCTCTGCACCATAATTGCTTCATAAGAAGGTTGCTAAATCAATTGGTAGTATAAACAAGACAATAACTTGTAAGAAGCAAGTGCTTTTGCATTTTGTAACGTAATTTGCAAGGTCAATTAAAATGTTCGTGTTGGTTTTTTCTTTTAAGATTTTTTTATTTATTAATTTGACAGAAAGAGATCACAAGTAGGCAGAGAGGCAGGCAGAGAGAGAGAGAGGAGGGAGCAGGCTCCCTGCCGAGCAGAGAGCCCAACATGGGACTCAATCCCAGGACCCTGAGATGATGATCCGAGCCAAAGACAGAGGCTTTAACCCACTGAGCCACCCAGGGGTCCCAGTTAAAATGTTCATGTTTATCATCTGTTCTGTAAAGAAAGAAATTTATTCATACTTTATTGGCCACCAGTATGGTCTCAAGTGGATGAGATTTCCTAAATACATACATATATACATTCTATACATACATAAACAGAAACAGCGATAGAGATGTAATGTGATCTCTACATGAGCATAGATTTTTTTTGGGGGGGGGTATATTGTCCATTGTTTTATCCTAACTAAAAAATGCTAGCCCAAAGATGGCTCTATCTATATAGTCTTCTAATACTGACATTGTCTTCAAATACACATATACACACACCCCTGCATGCCTGTATACATGAATATGAAGGCTCTCTCGTCTTTTGAATTTGAAGGGTTGTTGATAGATCTTTGTGAGTTTTCTCCGTCTGAGTGCATGAGCTCCATGAAGCTCCTTGAAGGTAAGAACCGCGTTTCATAGTTCTGCGTATTCCTTAGTCTCATCAGATTCTTTCTCTTAGCTTCTCCAATTTGATTCTGGTCAGCTGGGTCCTGGTCTGGGCCTGTGGGTTCCTTCTGCTTCACCCCAGATCTTGTATCTCCAAACCCAGTTGGAAAGGGCCCTTGCTTCTTTGCTTCGCTCTGATGTACTTCTTGTAACTTCCAAAGAGTAACCAAAGATGGCATAACTAGCTTTTCCACGGTGCTGGTGGCTGGTATTCAATTATGTACTACTGACAGCTAATAGGGAACAAAGTTAGTTGGCAGGTAAGATCCTTTGCACACCAAGGCATGATCAAAGCCTGGAGACTGGCTCTATCAATGGGCGGGCGTACCAGCATGGTAGCTCTCCAAGCGGAAGGGCCTGGTACAGCAGCAATTACACCTTGATTTTTTTTTCCCTTTAGAAGAACTGCACCTGTTCCTGAGATAAACAGGCCCTGCTTACAGTCATGTGTTTGCCTGGACTCTGCAGCAGAGAGGTTAAGGACAGGTATAAGAGTTATAACAAGCAGCTTTACAGATCCAGGCTGATGGGGGCTTCCCAGATCTCTCACAACGTGAGGCTAGGGCTTGGCTTGCGTGGAGTCCCTGTAGGGATCCTCATGTCTCTGCCTCCGGAGAGTATCCAGAACAGTTCCGCCTCATGAAGAAATCTGAGAACAAAGAAAATTCCCAGTCCTACTCTTCTTCCTCAGTAGATAGCCTGATGGAGTAGACAAGAGAGCTGGCTTGTAGCCTGTCACAGATAGATTAATGTCTCTGCTCTGTTACTTACTACCTGCATCATTTTAACCTCTTTGAGTTTGACTTTCTGTGGCTGTTGAACAGCAGAAGGAATCACCCCCCCACCCCCCATCAGAAGCTTGTGACGAAGACTGGCTGCCAGTGAGTAGAGAGTGTAGAGTCCACAGGAAGGCCCTAACGATTTCGTTGTAACTCTTCTGGGACGTGTCATAACAGATTCTCCTATAAAATGTTATGATCATCCTAACCGGCGCCACGTGGGCTACCTCCATTCACTCCTCCCGCCCCCACCCCCAGCAGACCTTAGCCCTTTGACCCATCTCCAGGGGCCGATGCAGTTCCATGATGCAACAATGTGAAATATGTATTTCAGTGGAGATTTGATGAGGATTCTGTAGATATGTCTCAGTATCCAACATACAGCAGAAACAATAAATTCCCCCATTAAACACCTCAGTTCTTTCTTCAAAAGTTTCCCTTGACTGTAATCAACCTCACGTCTTCTCTTTCTCTTGAAACACGGGGTTTTAAAGGGTTCTAAAGAAGCTAGGGTTCTTTAGAACACAGGATGCTAAAGACCTGGCTTGACCCCCTGAGGCCTCCAGCCCTACCCTCAGTTTCATGTCTCCCACTGCCAAGCACAGGGCTGCGGGTCAGCAAATCCCTGCCTGACTCAGCAGCGGGAGTGGATTTGAAGCCCCCAACTGGGACTTGATCAGCTCTCTCCAGGGGTTCTCCTGTCTCCTGTCCTCCCGGGAGGAAGAAACACAAGGCAACTCCAGTGTGAGACATGAGGAGTTTCATTCACACTTTTTCTGGGGCGGCTCAAGTTTACACCTCTGAGGGGTTCAGGGCTGCCCAGGATTCCTTCAGTCCTCCATGTTTCCCCTGGGCTTTGAGCCAGACAATTGGTTTTTCTGGCCCATCCTGCTCTGGTGCTTTTTTTTTTTTTCCAACTACAATACAAACTTTTATTTAAATAAGGGAGGAAAAAAAACTATTGTACAAATATTACTCTTCAGATGCAGTGAAGAGCCATGGGTGTAGGTGCTTAGCTCTATAAGGAAGAGCCATGGGTGTAGGTGCTTAGCTCTATAAGGAAGTGCTTCTATAGATTTTTAGGCTTAGAGATGATACCATCTGGATACCTTTGCTTGAACCGGGCAACCACATCTGGGTCTAATAGGTGAATCCCATCCAGTTGGTTTCCAAGGGTGATCCAGTTGGGCTGCACATTGTGTGGTCGTCCAAATAACTCAATCTTGCGAGTGCCAGGGGATAGTCTCTCAATCATGCCATAGATTTCATCTGGTTTATGACTGGTAGAACGAACCTCAGCTATGATCACATTGCAATCCAGACCTTGGTTGAAGCCTTGGGGATTTCCTTTGACACCAACCAAGCAGTGTTCCTTCCCATGGTTCAACCAGTGACCTGTACAGCCTGTCCGAATGATGCGCTGCAGTTGATTTGTCTTCACCCAGATAATTTCATCTACCCGTTCGTAACCCCAGAGGTTCAGACTCTCTCTGCCCAACTCCATGGCCCTGCCTGTGACCCAGAGGAAGAGAAAGCCATCATCCTGCAGTACTGGTATGTTGAGCCTGCGCATCTCATCATCTGTCAGGGTCCCATAGGGCAGCTCCATGTGAATATCCCAGGGTGGGTCAGCCATCACAACTGCAAACTTGCCCAAGATACTGACGTCCAAGTAGCAGATATCACAACAGATCCACTGAGGAGGGAAGAGTCGATCTGCATTGGAGTCCCCTCCAACACTCTGTGTAAGAGCAAGCTCTTGGCTAGGTGTATGGTCTTTGCTCCCAGGAGCCTCAGAATCCATGCAAGCATCAATTTCATAGTGAACGTATTTGCAGGTGTCCATGTGGAAACATGTGTTAAGGAAAGAGCAGTCACCTAATGATTCATCAGTGTGTTTATTGATAATTCGTCTGAAGTGCAGCTTGCGGCAGGGCTGGTCAGCATCACTGGCTTTCATGCACTCCTCCTTGGTTCCATAGTCACAGAACTCCTGTACTTGGGCCCGACCTCGTGATCGAAACTTTTCAACAATGGACTGTTCCTTGGCTGTTGTTGTGTTTAATAGCTCTAGGATCTCCTGACTGACCTTCTTGCTCTGTTGTTCCTTAGTAGACTCTTGGTTCAGAAGGCTATCTCCAGATCAACATCCGAGGCAGCATGTTTCCTCGATTTCTTGGTTGGCTCCTTGGCTGCTTCTGATGCTGAAGAGGCCAGGCCAGAGGCCAAAGAGCTAGCAAAGGCAGCTACTGTGGCTGAGTTCTGCTCTGCACGCCGCTTCTGCCCTGTGATAGTCCCTGTTACCTCCCCAGGGCCCTTCTTTTCTGCCACAGCGCCCATCATGGCAGAGAGTTTGGAATGATCAGCATAGGTCACAAGAGTGGGATGTGCGTCATCTTGTAAGAGACCTCGTTTTACCTCAATCAGCTCCTGAGCTGCAAACTTCTGTAGGAGGCTTTCTACCCCATCTTGAGTGGCAGGGGCATCTGGCGTGGAGATGGCAAGACGGATGGACACAGCATCAGTGGGCAATGTTAAGGCCAGATCAGAGAGGTGGTGTAGCAATTTCTTCTCTAATTCAGGGTCTGTAGCTAGCTCAGGAACTGCTGAAGCTGTGCTGGGCTTAGGGCCACCAGAAGTGGGTGCAGTAGGCAACGGGCTGTCACTGTGGAAGGTGGGAGACAGTGCTGCCTCTGGATTTCGTAGATCCAAGTGCCCGGAGTCCTGCTTCCGCCTCCGCTGCAACCTCTCTCGCAGCGAGTCTAGCTGCTTTTTGTGTCCGACATCCTAGTCTCTCAGCTGGGACACCTCTCGAATCAAGCGCGGTGGACTAGCACCTCCCAGCCCCGGCAGCATGAAATCTCCAACTCTCACGCGGACACCCCCGGGCTCTGCTCTGGTGCATTTTTAGGGGGTATTGGAGATGTCCAAATCCACCCCCGACCCGCAATCAGTCATGATATAAGGCGAACCAGAGTACAAGGCCCTTGACTTCCTGGGAGTAAGCAAACAAAACAGATGGTTTCTAGGCAGACCAGACTTTGCCTTCTTTCAGCCTCTGCCCTGGCTTACCTCCCTAGTCATGCCCTGTAGGCCTGGATCCCACCTCCTACCTTTCTGTGTCTGGTAGGAGGTAGACTATAAGCTTTCCTGCTTGGTGTTTGAATCCTTAATTCCCCAACTTGCCACTTGGCAAGTTCACTTTACCTCTCTGAGTCTCAGTCTCCCCACCTGTAAAACTTGGATGGTATTACCTGCCTCAGAGGATTAGGGTAAGATCTAGCATCTCAAACAACACACATTCCCAACAGAGTGACTATTTGGTCCTGATCTGGGCAGAGCTGAACTGGGAGTTCCTGTAACTGTCTGATTGGCTTCATGATGAGGGTCAGTTGAAGGGGCCTGACTACCTTCCTCAGAGGCTGACCCCATCACACTGGAGCCACATTCCTTCCTATGAGCCTGGACATGGCTTCTCATTCTTAACATCCTTTGCTTTCCTCAGATAGGAAAAACACACCAGTGGTTCTAAGTTGGGGCAATCTTGTGACCCCCCGCCCCTCACCCCTCCGGTCAGGGACATTTGGCAATGTCTGGAGACATTTTTGCTGTCACACTAGGGGTGGATGGGGTGCCACCTGCATCTGGTGAGCGAGACCAGGGATGTTGCTAAACGTCACACAGGACAGCCCCACAACAAAAAGTTATCCCACCCAAAATGTTGATAGCATTGAGGCAGAAAACTCCAAAACAGACCCTGTCTCCAGAACGGATGTGATCATAGATAAAAGTGATATTTCTTATTAAATGAGGTAAACAAGTTGTGGGAGACAACTTTGTAAAAAGTATGCCTGCGGACAAATTCTCTGAAAAGAAAAACAAGAAAGTATGATCTCAGACGATTCTCTTACATTTTAAATCTTCCTATAAGGTGGTTTGGGCCAAGCAAAGGAAAGAAATGAATTGTCCCAGAGTGTGGCACAAAATTCAGTAATTTAAATAAGATAACCAGCACTTGGAAACTCACTGACCTTCAAATTCTCTCCGCTCACCCGGTGGGCCAATATGTCCACACCCAAAGCACTTTGAAAATGCATGAGATAGATTCACAGGAAGAGAAATCAACAGAGAGGCAAGAAAATCCATCCATGTGAAAATAATTTAAGTAGGGTTTTTACTATTCATTTAATTTTTACTTCATTGTTCACTAAACCAGAAAATGACAGCAATCGCCATGACTGGTTAGGTCACTTGGGACAAAAAAAAAAAAAAAAAAAAAAAAAAAAGATCTGGTTTGAATGACTTTTTAAAAAAAAAAAAAAATTTTTTTCCCCTAGAAACTGTTTGACCTGCCAGGTCATTAAAAACTGTCAAGGCAATCTATGTGCAAAACAGAACCAAAGCAGAACAGTAGGTCAGAGGAAAAAAAGCAAGCACTTAAAATATCGTTCACATTATTGTTTCTATAATGACAATGGGAAAAAAAATAGGACATTTACAACAAAATGAAGTGGCTGAACATCAGAAGACACCCTAAAACTGAGGTGGATAAAGACTCCCAACACAAAAGGCTAATCAGGACAAGACATTTGAAAGTTCTATTCAGTAAAGGCTGAAGAATGGCTCAGCTCCCAAAACACTATTAAAGAACTACTTATACCCCACATTTCTTATTAGCTGGGTGTGTGAAACACAAGAAGTATTCTCAGTCACTGTCAGCATGGTGGGATGATTTGCATGTGATTTGCATACAATCTTTTCGCAGGCGATTATGGCATTCACAGGTCTGAACTTTTTATTTTTTCAGAGGAGGATCCACTGACTACCGGTGTGGACTTCTTTCAAATATATTAGTTACGGCAGCTTTTGTTGTTTCTGCCCCCAACCACTGGATGATTGCAGGCTTACAGATTGTCCTTTTGATTTATATATTAACACTCTGATCAATGCAAGGAAACATGAAAATCTAACCTTTAATCTTTGAGATGGTTGAGCTAGAATGAGCTTGGTTCCCTACTAGGAAATGCCAAAGTCATGAAATTACAAGCTACATTATTTATGAAAGAGGACTGTGTCTTGACAAAAACCAGCTTTAAGGCAGACTTCTGTAATGGGTACAGATTATTTGATCTGCCCATTCTATCCTGTCTAGTCTTGCTGTCTTACTGTAATAATCTGTTTATTTATTTATCGATTCATTTATGCCACACTCCACAAATATTTCCAGGAAGCACACACATACAAATACCACACACACACTACACACACACAGAATACTTGAGGAGCTAAAGCTAAGGAAAAAGAATGAAGCCAGGGAGAGATTAGAACATAGAATATATGCCATTGGTGTTATGAATTCCCGGTGACTACAGCTTTGGTCCCAGGTTTCTTAACAGCCCAAGCAAAAAGCACACCCCAATTATTACAAGGTTGGCAGAAAAAAGAGAGTGGTTTAATTGCTGAGTGTTTCTTAACTGTGAAACCTGAGTGAAAATTCTCTCTTGTGCCTTGTGCTGGCAATTTCTTTCTTTCTTTTTTTAAAGAGATTTTGTTTATTTATTTGACACAAAGAAAGAGAGAGAGAGCAAGCAGGCAGAGTGGCAGGCAGAGGGAGAGAGAGAAACAGGCTCCCAGCCGAGCAAGGAGCCCGATGTAGGACTTGATCCCAGGACCCTGGGATCATGACCCCAGCTAAAGGCAATCGCTTAACCAACTGAGCCACCCACAGGGTCCCTGATGGCAGTTTCTTGAGGGATTTGCTAAATAATTGTAACACTCATGTTTTCAGTTTCACTATTTTCTGCACTTACCTGTAGTGTTTTTTTTTTCCTTTAAGACTTTATTTTTGGGACGCCTGGGTGGCTCAGTTGGTTAAGCGGCTGCCTTCGGCTCAGGTCATGATCCCAGCGTCCTGGGATCGAGTCCCACATCGGGCTCCTTGCTCAATAGGGAGCCTGCTTCTCCCTCTGCCTCTAGCCTGCCACTCTGTCTGCCTGTGCTTGCGCTCTGTATCTCTTTCTCCTCTCTCTCTCTCTCTAACAAATAAATAAAAATCTTAAAAAAAAAAAAAAAGACTTTATTTTTGCGAAAGAAAGAGACAGTGTGTGCACCAGCATTGGTGGGGGATGGGCAGAAGGCAAAGCAGTCTCCCAGCTGAGCAGGAAGCCCGATGTGGTATTTGATCCCAAGACCCTGGGATCATGACCTGAGCCAAAGGCAGATGCTTAACCAACTGAGACACCCAGGTGCCCCTGTATTGTTTTCAAAATATGTAACAGAACACAATTTTGAAAACTCCCTGCCCTAGAGGAATTCACACATGTGCATGAGGAAGCATGCTTAAGGGGACTTGTCACAGCACTGTCGTACAGAAACAAAATAAACGTTCATCATTAAGAGAATGGATACATTTTGATGTATCCATACATCAGCATACAGTATAGCAGTTGAAATAAATGGATGAATTAGATCTATGTTATGAACATGGATAAATCTCAAAACCACTGAATTAAAAAAGCGAGTTAGAATATGATAAAGGTTTAAATCTCCTTGAATAATACTATACAGTATCTGTAGAAACATATAATTAACAAAAACACATAAACATGGATGGCAAGGGTGCAGGACAACTTCAGGATAGTGATTCTCTCTGGGATAGCAGAGAGGAATATGGTGGTCATTACATTGAACTTCACATGGGGATGCATGGTGGCAGAAGCTTTCAGGGTGTCGGCAAGACTGGCTTGCTTGCCTGCTTTGCTTCTTTCTTCTTTGCTTTTTTTTTTTTGGTATAGAGAAATAACTGTATTTCATACTGTGGCACAGTAGACATATAATCAGCATTATTTCCTAGAGTGTGCAACATGTAAATTATTCACTTTAAAAAAATTGAGAAAAGCAAGCCTTGCACACAGGAGGTATTTGAAAATGTGTACTGAAAGGATGCCTGGGTGGCTCAGTCTTTAGGTGTCTGACTTCGGCTCAGGTCATGATCCCAGGCTCCTGGGATCGAGCCCCACATCAGGCTCCCTGCTCAATGGGAAGCCGGCTTCTCCCTCTCCCATTCCCCCTGTTTGTGTTCGCTCTCTCACTGTGCCTCTGTCAAATAAATAAAATGTTTTTAAAAAATGTGTGCTGAATCTTGAATCTGTTTTTGACAGTATACATGACTACCTTTGTAAAACTGAATAAATATGACATGATACACATTTGAACAAAATACACATATGGGTCCACTTCAGATGCTTGATTCACCGCACAGATAATGGGCTCTTCACTTTGGTCATTGGGATTCCAGGTGCTGAAGCATATGTGCATCTGAAAGATACTTCCAGAAGTGCATTTATTTGCTACCCTGGCATTTTAAGGATTTCTGTTTCTTCTGTTCTCCTTTATAGTGAGGAGGCCTTTTCCCCTAATAGCAAGAAGACCCTTCAACCTGTTTTTCGTCGGAATAGTCTGAGCATAACAAGCTTCTTCTATGGCTAATCTTGTTACTAAATCAACCTCCACCCCTTGATTAATTGTTCATTTTGCCACTCACATCCAAGGCCTTACAGTGGGCAGCGTCCCCCTCCTGGTTGTTCTAGAACATGGCTGATCAAGCCCACTGCTTTGGCTTATTGACCACCAAGTGCCCATGCAGAGAAGATGAGCTTTTGGCCAGGGACATCCCGATAGCCCATGGCAGTCACTGAGTGCCCACCGATTTCATTAATCGCTGCTCTTATTTCGGAGACAAAAGACCAAATTCACTGGGATTCATTCTGATGCTCTCACTCTCCATCAAGTCCACACCAGCACAGACTATTTCTGGGACTTTACTCCTGACTTAACAGTCCACAATTTCTCTCCTTCTCTCTTCCTTCCTCCCCTCCCCCGCTTTCTTTCCTTCCCTCTTTCCTTCTCTCTCTCTCCCTTCCTTCTTTTCTGCCTTCCTTCCTTTCCTTCTATCTTTCATTCTTAGAGAGGGAGAGAGATAATCCTTTTTTTTTTTTTTTTTAAGATTTATTTTTTCTTTTGACAGAGAGAGACACGGCGAGAGAGGGAACACAAGCAGGGGGAGTGGGAAAGGGAGAAGCAGGCTTCCCGCTGAGCAGGGAGCCCAACGCAGGTCTCCATCTCAGGACCCTGGGTTCATGACCTGAGCCAAAGGCAGCCGCTTAACCAACTGAGCCACCCAGACACCCCAGAGAGAGATAATCTTAAACAGGATCCACATACGGTGGCCCAAGCAGGGCTGGATCTCATAATCATGAGATCATGACCTCAGCGGAAATCAAGAGTTGGATGCTTAACCAATTGAGCAGCCCAGGTGCCCCACTGTCCTCACTTTCTTTTCAGATTTTAAAGCATCTATAGCTTTTGAGAGCATTTTAATCAGATTTTTACTGAATGAATTCTTGGCATAAGCTCTGTTTATTCCAAGCACCACAATTCCTTGTTTCTCCTCTTCCAGGTACTGCACCTGCCTCCCGTCCTCATCTCAAAGCTGTAGCCCCTCATCTGGACAATGCTCTGGCTACTGGCACCCAGCCTAGGGACTCTGATCCCAGGGCAGCCTCCACTCAGGGCCAAGCCAGGCACAGCAAGCAGCCACTGAGCCAGCAAGTGCGACCTTCCTGCAAGGTGCCCAAGGCCCCAGTTGCCGCTGCCACCTTCTTGTCTAAGACTTTCTTTACACATAGGGGCACCTGGGTGGCTCCGTGGGTTAAAGCTTCTGCCTTCGGCTCAGGTCATGATCCCAGGGTCCTGGGATAGAGCCCCAGATCAGGGTCTCTGCTCAGCAGGGAGCCTGGTTCCCCCTCTCTCTCTGCCTGCCTCTCTGCCTACTTGTGATCTCTGTCTGTCAGATAAATAAATAAAATCTTAAAAAAATTAAAATAAACATACAAAATTAAAATAATGAAAGGAAAATTTGAGGACAGATGTTGAAGGATCTACAGTACCATGCCTAGGATTCTGAATTTTATTCTGTATGTATTAAGAGTGTTTGTGCAAACCTAATTTGAAAAAAAAAAAAAAAAAAAAAGTGAGCAGAGGGCAGGCTCTTGTCAGAGCTGTGTTCTAGAAAGATTACACTAGCAACCACATAAAACTCCACTCTCTTGCTCTTTCTATGATACATACTTAACTCCATCCGCAAACTCTGATGTATTCCCTGTCTGTTCTCAAAGTCGTCCTACAGGGATTATTGGGGACCCCCATTGTCCCACTTCACCACCAGGCTCAATGTTTCTTTTTTTTTTTTTTTTTAAAGATTTTATTTATTTATTTGACAGACAGAGATCACAAGTAGGCAGAGAGGCAGGCAGAGAGTGAGAGAGAGGAGGAAGCAGGCTCCCCGCGGAGAAGAGAGCCCGATGCGGGGCTCGATCCCAGGACCCTGGGATCATGACCTGAGCCGAAGGCAGAGGCTTTAACCCACTGAGCCACCCAGGCGCCCTAGGCTCAATGTTTCTTGACTCAACTATAAATCTGTGCTAGAGAAGATTTTCGTTACTGTAAGGAGTGAATGAGAAAAATAGAGACTGTGGGTGGGGATAAGTTCAGGAATCAAGAGACATTGCTGCTATTAAGAACACCCTAAAGGGAGCAACTTAAAATTAACACTCAAAGCCGAGTTTGTGCAAGTGGCATGCCAGTTCCCTGGTGGCCCAGCTATTTTAAGTGCTGGCTTAGCTACATGTGATTAAGAGGAATATATCAAATCCAAAAATGCACACATGTCACAATCCCTCCCTTGTTCCCCACTGTTTGGGGAATCATTCCAAGGCATGTCATTACATTTTTCCCAGGAGTAAATCTGCCTGCACAGGAAGCCGCGCAGGTCTGCTCCTCTTCTCCCGTCTGTCTATGTCCTCAACGAGTGCATTCAAGGCCAAGCCAGGAATTTCCCATGAATCATGCGCTGTCGTTGATGTGGAGCACCCGGCAACCTGATTAGACCTCGGTCTGCAGTGGGTGTATTTCTATTAGCATTTCTGCTTCCCCCTGTATACTGCGGGGCTGGCTACCAAGTGCTGC